>NW_010555502.1:9699-27858 GCF_000687285.1 Phaethon lepturus | reverse complement strand
CGCATCAGGTCCCATAGACTTGTGGGTGTCCAGGTGGTTTAACATGTCCTTAACTGCTTCCTCCTGGATTATGGGGGTGTTATTGTGCTCTCCATCCGTGTCTTCCAGCTCAGGGGGCTGAATACCCTGCAGATACCTGGACTGGCTATTAAAGACTGAGGCAAAGAAGGCATTATCTACCTCAGCCTTGTCCTCATCCTTGGAGACAATGTTCCCCACCATATCCAGTAAGGGATGGAGATTCTCCTTGCCTCTCTTTTTGTTGTTAATATATTATTTGTAGAAGCATTTTTTATTGTCCTTTGCAACTGTGGCCAGACTGAGCTCTGGCTGGGCTTTTGCCTTTCTGATTTTGTCCCTGCTTGACCTAACGAGATCCTTGTACTCTTCGTGAGTTGCCTGCCCCTTCTTCCAGAGGTGATGAACTCTCCTCTTTTCCCTGAGTCCCAGCAAAATCTCCCTGTTCAGCCAGCCCAGTTGCCTTCCTGCCAGCTCTTCTTACGGCACATGGGGACCGCCTGCTCCACTGCTTTTAAGATTTCCTTCTTGAAGACGGTCCAGACTTCCTGGACGCCTTTGTCCTTCAGGACTGTCTCCCAAGGGACTCTCTCAACCAGTGACCTGAACAGGCCAAAGTCTGCCCTCCGGAAGTCCATGGTAGCAGTTTTGCTGACCCCTCTCCTTACTTCGCTCACAATTGAGAATTCTATCATGCCATGGTCGCTAAGCCCAAGACGGCCTCCGACTACCACATCTCCCACCAGATCTTCTAAAAACCATGAGAAGCTATGTCTGCTTTTGTCAGATATGTTTAAAGAACTACTGTGCATGCTCAGTGTTTTTCTTGGGAAAACTTAAGCATTGTATGGCAGTTAATGGATCTTAACAGAAGAGATGATTACATATTTCCACTGTATCTCATGTGCTCAGTTTCCAGTAAGAGTAAATTCCACAAGCCAAAATTTAGAAATAGGTTATAGTGTGGGCCTAAGTAGATAAAAGGCACAGAAGCAGTAAAGTCTGAAATCCTTTCCAAAAAATGTAAAGTCTGCTGTTCCAAAACCAACAACTAGCACAAAATAGAACTAGTAGGCTGGCTGTGACATGACTCCTGGAGGGTTCTTCAGCAGAGTAGCAGATTATTGAAAATACTAATGTTTTCTTTAGCACTGCCTAGACACATAATACTTTTAAGAGGGATTCTGCTCATTTCTACACAGGTCTATTCAAGTTCTCTTCAAGAATATTTGCAAAAAAGTTTTCAGATTTATTTCAATGGTGTTCTACTATATTGTAAAAATTTCAGCAAAATGGAACTTATAATTTTCTAGCTATTCTAAAATAATGAAATTTTCAGTAAAATCATCATATTAATGACTTTACTTTTAGCTTAGAAGTTTTAATATACTGGCTATGGAGGATATTGCAAGGGGGAGGAATTGCTATGTTCAAATAGTACATGAAGAAGAAGTGGAACCACCCTCACTAAAATTCTTTTAAATGTTTTTTTTTATATTCAACGTTATAGGTTCTACATCTTTCTACCTTGTTGGTAGAACAAGGGTATTAAGGTTGTACTCTATTTTTCTTTACTTCTGAATAAAGCTATTTCCTATCCAAATAGATTAATTTTGCTAATAAAGTGCTGTGGTAACAACATATTAAGACAAACTTTACTAATGGTAACGTAGGAATGCAATCAGAAAACGCTTCGTACCTTATTAACATATCTGTTAACACTTGCTTGTTTTCCCTGCAGAATTTTTCCGAGAACTTCTGGAGAATGCGGAAAGATCCTTAAACGACATGTTTGTCCGGACGTACGGCATGCTGTACATGCAAAACTCAGAGGTGTTCCAGGACCTCTTCACAGAGCTGAAGCGATATTACACAGGAGGCAACGTGAACTTGGAGGAAATGCTGAACGATTTCTGGGCTCGGCTGCTGGAGCGGATGTTCCAGCTCATAAACCCCCAGTACCATTTCACTGAGGACTACCTGGAGTGTGTAAGCAAGTACACAGACCAGCTGAAGCCGTTTGGAGATGTACCCAGGAAGCTGAAGGTTCAAGTGACTAGAGCGTTCATTGCTGCACGGACCTTTGTTCAGGGGCTGACAGTAGGCAGAGAGGTTGCAAACAGAGTATCCAAGGTAATCTAAAATTAGACTTTTTTAAGCTTGATTTTGTTTCAAACTTGCTTTGTTTCAATCAAATTGAAATTGATTATGCACTTTTTTTTTAATATGGGGAGGGGGTTGTTTGGTTGGTTGATTTTTATGTTTACTGATATACCCATCCTAAGTTTATAAATAGGGACAACAGTTGTTTTTAATTCCTTCTGGAGATATTAAGGCGATACTTACTGGAAAGCATTTCTCTGTGCATAGGACACAACAAAATATCAACATACATCAATGTTATAGCATGGTAGTGATTGTCATTAGTAATTCAAAACTGGCTACGTATATAAAAATTATGATTATGAACAGAATTAAATGTTTCAAGCAAATTTATGCTGCTGTTCATTAGGGCAGTAGAGTCCTCACAGCATTCATTCATCATGCAACTGGGTGATGAATTTTGTTAGAAATGTCTAGTCATGTTTTTGATGAGAAAATAGAGGAATAGTGACACCTCTGGAGCTTGAGCTTTCCCAAAGGACAGTTTGACTCACATTTATTTTAGTTTTAATTATTTATCTATGCAAATATTTGTGACGATTATAATCCTTGAGGGCTTCACATAATTAAAGCTATGTAAGAAAAAACACACACAAAAAATAACCCATCTGGTTACCAGAAATGTGCATGAATGACTTTCTCTCATAGTGTTTCAAACTCAGGTATGTTTTTCTGAATTGCCGTTCAACTAAATACTTGTTCTGTGGTTTGGCTATTTCACAGTCCTCATACCATATTTGGACCTTAACTATATTCTGAATTCCGAAATGCTCTAGTGAGATCCACTATGAAATGTCCCCATCTTCATTATAAGCCACCTTTAAGTACCAGAAGACTGCACTAAGGTCTCCCTGGAGCCTTCTCTTCTCCAGGCTGAACAACCCCAACTCTCTCAGCCTGTCCTCACAGCAGAGGTGTTCCATCCCTCTGAGCATTTGTGTGACCCTCCTCAGGGCCCGCTCCAACAGGTCCATGTCTTTGCTGTGCTGAGAGCTCCAGAGCTGGATGCAGGACTCCGGGTGGGGTCTCACCAGAGTGGAGCAGAGGGGCAGAATCACCTCCCTTGACCTGCTGGCCACGCTTCTTCAGGATCATCATCCTATGATTCTATTAAATGATTAATGAAATGAATATTTTTACTTAAATGTAGAATATGCTTTGATTGCAAGACTGACTTTTTTATTGAAATCTCAGTGGCTGTATTCATACCCACAGCAAATGGTAAACAGTTGCTGGTTTTAGGGACTTTGCATCTGCTCCAATAGGCTGTATATGACACAAAGAATCCCAAGTGGCATCAAATGTTCAAGATTAATAAATATCTTGTAGAAAGGCTGTGATTACTCCGAGATCCAAGCTTTCATGATCATATCAGAACTGTGGATTTTTATGCTGGTCTATCTACTGTAGAAAGTGACAAATCCTTTTCTTTAATCATCATTTTAAAAGACTGCAACCATTCCTTAGAGTCAGCACATAACTTTACAACCAAAAAAGACACAGGTAAGTATTTTTTGTTGCTGTTCTGTGGTAAGAATGCCACATCTAGGTAAGTCAATGAAAAGAAATGAAAAAAACCCCACAAAAATGAAAAGAAGAACTGTTGCAGTTCTTTTACAGAAATCTTTGTCCATTGCCTGCAGTGGTTGGGAACAGGGGGGGATCTCCTAGATGCAACATCACAAGCTAAAAAGATTTTTTGCTTTCTATTTGTGGACCCATTATCTCACTGAACTGCCACAGTCAAAGGCTACTCACATAGAAAAATGTTGAACCTACACCTTAAAGACCATGAGAAAGAGATTTATTAACGAGAAAGTTGGTAACAACATCTCCGTTGGGCCTTTAATTTGCTTTCTCAGCCTCTTCTGTCCCATTTCTGTAAAGGAGTTGGTGAGTCACACACTCAGAAGGATTTGTTCCCTACCTAATGTCAGGGACACATCCTTTCTGAAGATTTCTCTTCAGAGAGGGTGTAATGTTGATACTGACTGAAAATGATACAGTCAGTGTACTCCTTGCAAAGAAGCTATACTCCCCTCTTTTTGCAATGAAGTATTCACTCAACCACACTCAAAATAGGTACCACATACCACAAACATTTTCCTCTTACAACAGTATTTTGCAATTTGAGATCACAAAGTGAGATTACAATTTAGATAAATCCCATTTAGAGAAGTAGGAAGGACATGGGTTTTTTTGTAATTTTTTTGTAATATTATATTTGAATTGTAAGCAGGCATAGTTGCATCCCATTTATCTAAGCTGTGCAGTTTTGGTTGAACAGCATTTTCATAATCTCAAAGTCCAACTGCACTTTTTAATTTTCAGAGATTTTAAAATCTTTTTATTTCTCATACTAATGCATGAAAGATATGTCAGTCTGTGTTGCTAAGGGCTTGTTAACTCTCCACTCAATGGAGTATATTTCCACTGGCTTAAGTAGACTTTAGCCCACTAAATTCTATATATGCTTTGTAAAGCTGCATATGCATATGAGCAAGAAGTATTTACAGTATTTCTTAAAGTGAGAAAACTGAAACCTATTTATTCATTAATCTAGAGGAATCATAGAATATCTCAAGTTGGAAGGGACCTATAAGGATCAAGTCCAACTCCCTGCTCCTCACAAGACTATCTGAAGTTAACCATATGACTAAGAGCATCATCCAGATACTTCTTGAACTCTGACAGGCTTGGTGCCGTGACCATTTCCCTGAGGAGCCTCTTCCATGGGCTGGCCACGCTCTGAGTGAAGAACTTTTCCCAATGTCCAATCTCAGCTTCCCCCGAGGCAGCTTCAACGTATAATATTCAATATATAACATAAGAACTGCCATTTTGGGCACACCAAAGGTGTGTCCAGTCGATTTTTACCTCAATGCCCAGTAGTTTAAAGGTCAGTATAGGAGCAGAGCTTCTCACCCAGTACACTTTCTTAATTATAGCTAGTAGATATTTATAGACTTTCTGAGCTACAGGCTCAGAAATAATCATTAGAATTTTCTACCACCTGTTTTTCTACGAATTTGTCAGATCCTAAAAACCTGTAGAATAGCCTTTTCTGCTTTGTTTCCATTTGGTGGAAAAAAACGTGCTATCCTTTTCTTTTCCCCCATAAACATATAGTAGTATATTCAAATCTCAATGTTTTTAAATGTATTTTGTTTTTCTCAACTTTTTTTCTGGAGGAAAAAAAAAAAAACACAAAAAAACCCCAAACCTTCCTGACAAGCTATGATTTAGTATTTAATGTTAAACTGAAGAAACCACTGAAAATATTTCTGAAGTTGCTGCCAGCTGTGATTTCCAACAATGTGATGGAAACATCGTATGCATTTTTTTCATGTTCATCTTTTACTATGTCTGAGCTCTGGACACTTTACAAGAAAATAATGCTAAGTTATTCTCTCTGACTCTAAACAAAACATTCTCAGTGATCATAATACTCTCTTTGAACTGTCACTGAGTGGTGGAAAATGTAAGCAGAAAAATAAATGGGGAGGATAAAGAAATTAACATTTAAAAAGGGGGGTCTTTATGACTTTCCAGGAGCTTATGATTCTTGAAATACTTTTCCCAAATATATTCATAAATTACTTAAAATAATTATAAGGTTTGTTTTACTGGAGATTTTTTTTTCATTAAATAAGAAAGAGATCTGGACCACAAAAAGTATGTAGAAAATAGAAGTAGTTCCCAAGAAAAGCTTAAGACTGAAACTAAAGGTATTTCAAAAGACAGTCTAAATCCCTAACAGGATGCAAATTTGCTAAAAATACTGTACTAGATGGTACAGGCAGTCCTGTTTCCCTAACAGGATGTTCTCCCATCAGGATAGCATTTCACCCAAAGAAAATTTTTCCTGGAAAAGGAAAGTTAAAGAAAACAGGAGAAGAAAAAAAGCAAATTTTTTTGTTTCACGAGCATAACTTCTCAGGTCTGACTTGTGCTGATTTCATGTTTTAACCTGGGTAAACTCACACTGAGAACATATGAATTTAACAGGGGGGGGAAAAAAAAAAAGTAGTATGACCGGTCAGTCCTATGCAAAAGCACAGCCGTTAGCCAGCTGTCATTACCCCACTGCTGCTCAGAGCTCTAATTTAGTCCTAGGCAGACAGTTACGTCTTCATTAACTCCTGCACTGAATCGGGCTCACTAGGAACAGCAAGGGAGTAGAGAGTACTTTTGTTTACATAGATCTCGGGTTTTGGTTGTTGTTTGCTAGTTTTGCTTTTCTCTAAGTTTGTCTGGTTTGTGGTTTGTTTTTCTTTCCTGAATTTGGCCACGTTCTTCACGTTGTGTAGTGGGATAAGGACAAGAAGAGTTGTTCTTATTTTGACTTTGCCTTTCACACTTGCAAATTCATGCTACCAGGAACGAAAGTAGTTTTTATACCAGGAGTAAGGTGAAGCTTAGCTCAGGGGCATCATTAGGAGCAGTTAGTGATTTTGTTAGTGGCATAACATCAAAGATATGTGACCCAGCCACTAAGAACTTATTTCATTAATGCATTTAGATATCAATTATCATTTATTGCAAAATAGAAAAGGCTGTTACAATACTTTCCTCATTGCATGGCATAGGCTATATGTCTCCTTCTTTTTAAACCAATTAAAACCATTCTTCCCCTGAATATTATTAAATTATGTTAATATCAGACTTCTTATTAGGAACCTGATGATATATGGGCAAAGTGAAACAAATTCAGTAATACAATTA
This sequence comes from Phaethon lepturus, assembly GCF_000687285.1. NCBI lineage: Eukaryota > Metazoa > Chordata > Aves > Phaethontiformes > Phaethontidae > Phaethon > Phaethon lepturus. Next base: position 20,952 of record NW_010555502.1, on the reverse strand, counting down.
TAAGGTTAAACCCAAGATTAGTAGTGAAAAGCAGGCTCCAGTAATTGCCTGTGATTACTTCTACTCACAGAATGCCAGGCCACTGCTTTTCTAATATGCTGAATCAATATTCTTACAAACTCTGCTTTTCACGGTTTATAAATAAACATTCGACAGTTTGTGAGAGCCATAAATATAGGTCAATATTGAATGTCACACTGATTCAGAATGTAATTATTGCGAGGGGGAGGAGAAATATGACATGCTGATAAGTCAAGTAATTAAAAGCCAAAACGAATAGTACTTTAATGCTGGAAAATGTGATTTGCAGGGTGTGACAGATAGAGCTACGTGTCCAATATATTTTAACTTCATTGGCTAAAGAGATTCGGCTTGTTAAAGTCACAGAGGGAAAGGAGATCTAAAAAGCACTGTGGTTTTCACTAAACTTTAATCCTTAGTTCAAACTGTTAGTTTAGGAATAGCCCAGCTGAGCAAGCATAGCTTTTATGATTGTTTGTCTCTATTGTTTTAAGGTTTTTTCAGTCATTCATTTTTCGAGTTTGAATTGAATTAATATATCTTTCCAAGAACTGGATCATACCATGCCATGAGTGGGCCATATTCTTTTTTCTTCTTCCTGTCCTTTGGTGTTCCTCAGGCAGGGGAGTCCAGGCATTGTCCACCCAGGGGGGTTTCAGGGCTCAGAGATGTCTGTGGCATAGAAACAGGAGTGAATGGTATCTACACTGGAGTGCTTGTGGGAAGTATCCATTGAATTGAGGTTCTCCAGCTATGCAGGAAATCTTTCCTCCTTTCTTGGAGAGAAAAAGGACATAAACAGATCTGGTTAATTTGCAGACATTTCATGGAAAAATAAACTAGATGCCTTCCAGATATCCCAGATAGGCTTACTGCAGGTGCACTGATGTATTTTCCACTTTGTGTGCACTGGAACATCAAATGTGCCATAAGAGCAGCTCAGGAGAAAAGGCCCAAACTGAAACGACAACTCCAACAAAAGGAAAACGGAGGTAGGAGGTCTGCAAAAGCTGTGGTCCATGTCCTATCTATTAGAATGGTCAGATATAATTCAGCCTGTCTTCTCCATTTCTTAGGTCCTTAAATTTCTTTCAGCTAGCTTTGTACTGACCTTAATAACCTGAGTTTGAGTCATACCGCTCAGTAAGGCATTCAGTCTTGCTTAGTATCCCTTAAGTAGGTCTACCAAGCTGCTTTATTCCTACTATGTACCACTTCTCAAAATTTGCAGTAGTCGTGTCTTCCTGGATTCTTTGTATCATTCATAAGCAAAGTTTTTCTGATTACAGTGCTTTTGTTCAGTTTGGAGTTTTTGGTTTTTTTTAATGCCTATGACACAGAAAATAGCCTTTAGTTCAGATTTACATGAAACTTCTACCTATATATTAAGAACCAAAATGAAAGTATTTTAGTTTAACAATGATGTCATTAAACACTGTCATGCCACATTCAAAAAATAATTATTCAAATCAAGATTTTCTTTAGGATTGCCAAAAAGTAAATTTGACACACAGTCCTTCAAAGTTTTTGTACCAGTTGTATTTCCCACCTATAAAATATGTTGATATGGCATCTGCAGAAGCTATAAAACAGAAAATGTAGAACATAAAATGTAGAACTTCTTCAGAGGAATTCCTAGAACAAAGGATGTATCCTAATGCGTGTCATGACACACAGCCAAGTCATGATAAAAATAATGGTGAAGAAGCAAAGCTCACCTAGGAGCTTGCTCACCCTGCTAGATTTAGACCTCTGCAATTAATCTTACAGCAGGCTTTACATTTTTGCTGTTTTAGCACAGCACAGTAAAAGAAAATTCAGAAGAATCAAATGGAAATAGGAAGGAGATTAAAAAGTCTGAAGGTTAAGCAATGCAAGGAGATCTGTATCATCTTGCAACATGCTGACTTTTCAGAATGACTCTTTTTACAGATTGTCTTCATCCTGTTTTGGAGGCAGCCTATGGAAGCACTGTTTTCCAACCACAATTTGATAAAAGCAATTAATTTTGTTTCTTATGTGAGCCAGAAGCACAAAACCTAATAGGTTCTTCTGTCTTCAGGTTTCTACAGAAAACATTAATCAAGGAAATATCTGATTTACCTAAAACTCATCAGGAATACTAACTGGAATTTCAATGCATATCTGCTTAAGTGTTGTAGTCAATAAAATCATCAGCAACATATTGAAAAAACCAGATTTCTTTGAGATTTAAAAATAATGAAGTCCGAAATCAATGAAGTGGATCTAAGTTCAATTCTCAGTTATTCAGAGGTCAGTGGCAGTTGGTTTTATTGTCTGCTTAAATCTTGCATCTCAAAATATAACTTAAAAGAAAAATGGTATGAGCATAGGAATATAAAATGAAGCATTTCATTGTCAGGAAAATAAGAGTTCTGGTAATCTGTAAAATTTTAAACTTAGCCCCATCCTCCAGTATCTGCTTCTTTTGGGAGTTTTTTATGCCACAAGCTTGTCAAGATTTTTCCATAATCTTTTCTGAAGAGAAAACGTCATTTTTGTTCAGTCCACATGTATAAGGCTATCATTGCTCTTTCTTTTTCTTCTCCTTTCCTCCTTCTCCTTTTTTTATTTTTAAAGCCCCTAGGAAGGATTCATTTCTTGAGTAAAAACTAAATGTACCAGACAAAAGAGTGGAAAAGTAGAGCTTTGAATAAGATTAGGAAGATTTAGTTGACCTCCGCTATACACATCTGTCACCATTACATGGCCAAGAGCAGAAACTAAGTGCATAGAGAGAGGATTTTAATGCAAAAAATACCTGCTTGTCCTTCATAACAGTTTGCCATGCTCTGGCAGCTGACATACAAGGTCTTGCCTTTCCCCAACACCACAGCACAGTTTTAGCCTGCGAACAACTTCCCCATTCTTGAAAATGGTTTTGCTTTTAAAACTGCCAGAGATGTTTTGATGTTCAGGTCTGTTCTGGTACTGTGCAAGTTTGGCTTCTGGTCTTTGATTTCAGAAGGTTTATCAATTTTGCATGAACGCACCACTGGAGAAATTACTGGATTTATTCAGAAAGCACGTACAGACTCCCCACTTCACCCCTGCTTACGGGATTTTCGGTATTGCCAAGCAACAGAATTGCATCTACTCTTGCCTTTTGTACTTTTCATCCCATGATTCCTTCATACATGTCCATATGTTGGCATTATCCGTGGATCCAAAAGCCAGTATGTATAAGGCAATACCTGGCAAGCTAACAAAGCTAAGCAGGACTAGTACACTTAATTCGCATTTCCTGAATAAGTGCTCTGCATGCTGAGTTGTTGTGCCAAAGTATTAGTAGTTCTCTCCACAACACAACACAAGACACAGATCTAATTTTTCTATTTCAAATGGAGTTTTTATGCATCCAGTTGGTAGAGGGAAACCTGAGCGGCCAAAGATATGGATCTGAATTTCACAAAAGTAGCCCTCATTGTTTAAGTACAAGAAAGAGAGAAATTACAAATTGCATTCTTCTGTTCAGCAATTTGCTGACTCAACAGTACCGCCACTCACTGTGATGTTATGGCACACTGTGGCAGCTGTTATGAACGCTGTTTGTCAGACATGAGCCAAAACAAGTGAATGTATATGGATCTAACAACTTGGTCTTCTCTGTCTGGGGAATGCAATAATGGACCAGCTTTGGTCTGTGGCATCTAAGCTGTCTGAACACAAACTATCTCAGGCCTAGGAGCCATGGAAACATGTAAGGAAAAGCTTCTCAGCTCAAGCACCATCTTCTTTTAGGTCTGTGGTCTTCGGTATTGATGGAACAGGGAATTAGGCTGGAGCAAGTCTGACAATTCTCACCCATATAGATGTGGCCATCAATACTTAACTCTCGTCGTTCACTATGCTGGAAACCAAACCTGTATTAGATGACAGACGACTCCTTGTGAGTTTCGGCCAAAACCGGTAGCTTCTTGCCATGTTTGCAATTTTCCCTATTGCTGTGTTCTTTTTGGATTTGGCCACAATGCCTTTTATACTTGCCTATTTCACAGTGGAAGAGGGAACTCTTAGAGGCATTTATGCATCTGATTTCTTCAGGCTAAATCTATCGGTTTGTCGTTGTTGGCTTTACCTGATTATATTAATATTCGAGTGCAAGTCAATTAGTTGTTCATTTGAAACAACAATTTAATTTTGTATGCTAGTGTGCAAAGGGTAGCTTGAATAAAAAAAAAAAAAAGCAGGTTTCTTCCACTCTGAGTGTTAGTTTTGAATTTTCTTTGACTGACATTCTCTTTGGATAAGAGGTGGCTATTTTAACAGTTAGTTTGAAATCCAGCACAGAGACAGATCAAGGCATGCTGTGGCCTTTACTCCTGGAGATCTTAAGGTAAAATTCAAGGGAGTAACCTGCTATCACACGGAGTATGGGAAGGCAGAACTGAAATATGTTAGGAAAGTTCCTGGCAACCTATCCATCCTGGAAGCCTATCCATCATGCGTAAGATGTAGTTTTGTAGGAAAGATAAGCACTTGTGTATCTTTTGTCATCACATATCTGTTTGTAAAGAACAGTGCACATCTGCTTTTCAAGAAAAACATATAGAAACCGAACCACAGGACAAACTGCTGTTAGAAACTTCCATGCTGATCCTCAGAACTGAAGTTCTTTTGGGAGCCCTCAGGATATTCCCTGGCCGTAACTGTGAGGTTAAAGCAATCTCTCAATTTGATACAACTTTTATATTGTTACATAATTCATTATGTGTAGCATTCAGCATTTAAAAGTAAGACAGCATGTGCTCACTGGAAATTAATGCAATTCAGGTTTTCACCTAAATCAGAGTTAAAATTTTTGGTGAAGAATGTTTTCAGATTAATTTTTGTTCTGGAGTCTCCAAAGCTAACAGAGGAAAATGGCTGCCAATCCCCTCTACTATACATCTACTATTTGTTCTATTTTGTTTTACAGTCTTTTATATATAGTTAGAGGAATATTTAAAAAGTGTCAAAATGTGAAAAAATATTTATACAATAAAGTTTATTAAAAATAAAGGGGGGGTGGGGGGGAGAAGGAGAGGTAAATGTTAAACGCAAAATGGCTCAACTGTCTCATTTTTACCCTGACCCCAAAGAAAGCATCCTGTGGTCATATTTTATTTTCAATCTGATTCCCCAGAACCACTTCTGAGAGAAATGTCTTCCAGACTTAGCTTAGTACTGAAGCACTGTGAATGTACATATATCAGTACAGTGCATATTTTTATATGTAAAGGTAGATTCTCTATTCAAGATTTAGTCTGTGCCTCCCTCTCCCTCCTCACACTTTCCCTCCTGAATCAGTAAAAAGTACCTTAGCCCTTGACTTCAATGTGAACTTGATTAGGGTCTGATTGTTCAGATCTGTATAAAGTCAGGTAGAAAACAAAGTATATTAAGGCAAAGGGCCTTTACAGGGAGACTGAAGAACTTCCTGATGGAAAATTATTGCTGAGGAAATATGGGTGGAATAACAGATTTTCAGTCAAGAAATGACCATTTAAATGTATAAGAACAACACTACAAGTTAACATAGGTAAAATGTTTATAGACTATCCATATATGCAGTTAAATTCACATAAAATCATCATCAGTGAAATTTCACCCATGTGATTTAGTTTAAACACACTGTAGAAGTTTAATATGTTTCTGAAGCATATCGCATCACCTGCCACCAGAAACATGTTCCAAACTGGAGAGCACAGTGTTCACAGTCCCTAAGGGCAATTCCTGTGCCCTGTGGCAACTAATTACAAATAGAAAAGCAGAAGAGATTACATACATGAAGAAGAATATGAACATAATTAACTTCTCCAACTGACTTGGTAAATTCTTGCTCACTCTAGTGAGTTAAATGGCTGCCAGGGTTTGTTTGTTACCTAAGGATGGGTAAAGGCACATGTATATGAAGCACTGAACAGGGTATATCTATGAAAATGGATTGACATCCATCATCTGCTTTTTATGTGCTATAGAGTGACCACACAAAACACTATTCAGAAGAGGTGTTGGAAGAGAAAACTCTGCTAGAGACTGAACTTTTTAAAGTTTTGAACATTTGTCTTTTATTATCCCATCTGCAGAGATTCAGTGCTACAAGGACATTCTCTTAGGCAGTATCAATACAGTGTGGAAGTTTATGAGCCAAGATACACATCAAAAAAATTTTGAGAAGCCTTGACAGATATATTGTATTAATAATGCTGATGTAGTGAGGTAGGACCTACGCAGAGGTGTGTGTAAAGCACGAAGGTATTCTTACTGCTGCCTAAGATATGACATAGAACAGACTGTCACTTGGTGGAAGAAAGAGATGTGTTAACTAAATGTAATGAATTATTTTCTTTTTTCTTGATCAAAATTCTTTTCCTGGTGACTGCATATTGCTTCTTAGTAGGAGGAGTAAGTACCTATCAAGGAAAGATTAGATTTCTGCAAAGTGAATGAGCTTACTGCTTAATCAAGTGATGAACCGTTTCAACACTTTTTTTCTTTTGTCCTGTCCTCACACTCATGCATGTGAGCACACACATACACACACACACAGATTCAGGGAGTGCCATGTTGGCAACTAAAGTAGGGGGAGAACTCATTGTGTTATGTGAGAGGTAAATTGGACTATCTTCCTTTGCACAAATTAATAGTTGTTGAGGTCCACCCACCTGTGTCTATGCTCAAATATATTTCAGCATACAAAGAGAGAGAGAGGACTAGTGTGTATATGTAGGTGGGCACACAATCTAACTGCAGGTAATAGTATACAAATTCTGCTATTTGAGCTTGTAATGACTATGTGGTTTACCATGTGATTGATATTTATTGCACTACGTAAAATGTTGATATGTATGTACATAGATCACAGAAAGCACTCTTCAGTCCAGTGTCTTTGGTGGCAATCTTAATACAGAGGAAAACATTCAGTCAACAGGTACAGAAAATTTTGTTAGATTTTCTGTAGCATGTAGATTTAAGTTTTGTAGCTTTAGTTTTGCCTTTTTGGGTCAAAGCTGAAGCAATGCTGAGAGTCATATTTTCTTGCTCATTTTTATCAGTGAGCAAGTACTCAAGTCTACTATGCTGTCAAGTTGACATCCTTTAAAAACAGAGAGAATAACTAAATGCATTCTAATGGAGCCATTCTTCACTATTATGCTTTTACCTACATTTATTTGCAGCATGATCCAAAAAGCTTCAGAACTAAAATGTTTCCTAAATGGTCTAAGAGACTCAAATATAATGCTATGTTTAATGTGAAAGTGGCAAATGGACAGGCATGAGAAGAAGAACGGAAGTTTTGGCAGATGAAAATGCTTAGAAATGTGTTTATTAGCAAGAGAAGTTAAGGGCTTACAGTGCAGAGAATATTAAATGAGAAGCTGCTAAGAAGCAAAATGCTTGATGTGGAAAAAGTAGAGGAAAGGTGTTCTTTGTGTGATATTTAATAACAAGAAATTTATATTGCCTAGGATAGGCACTTATCTAAGTTAAAAATAGAGTGATCTGATGCTGTTTCTACAACCCCTGGAGAAAAATAGGCACCTTTAGGGGGAATTCACGTCTTGTGCAGGTTGAATCATGTTCTAGAGCTGACAGTCTCTCTGCAGCAAAGGAGGGAACCGCTAGTGGCCGTTCAATGCATGGACCAGCCTATAACTAGTCCAAGGTAAAACTGACTGGTCATGTCGACATGCCACAAACTTAGTGAAACTTCCTCTACACCCAAAGGTGGGAATTACTTAAGGTGTTCTTGCCAACATTTGTAATATAAGTCTTACATTCTTTTCTTTCCTTTTTACTCAGCTGCAGAAAGCACACCTGTGCATTTTGCTTGTAGTATTTATTTTTTTTTAAATGAACTTCTAGTTCACATTTTTAAATTACTCTTTAAGTTTATATTTATTTATCATGGTTAGAATTTCATTAGAGAAGTCAAGAATAGTGATGATGCAGTCCTTAAGAGCCCAGAAGGTTACTTTTTGCCTCCCACATGGATCTACATTAGTTATGTCTTACAAAAGAAAAAATCCGATTAAACTCATAGTTTCTTCTTGTATAACCTGTGTTCATCCAAGTATACAATATCTCAGTGACCAGAAGCTAATTTTGCAGATGATGGATAAAGATTAAAATAAGACAGAACCAACCTTAATTTCCTTTATATGTAAAATGTGGTGCTTCATAATTCATTTTCCTGAAGGTAGACTATAAAAAGTTGGACTGCTGTTGAACTGAAATGGAAAATGTCCTCTTTAATCTGTTTCTCCAGGTGTATGTAGATTATTCATTATTAAAATAAAGAGACCTTGTAAATTAAAGAACAAGTGACATGACAAAAGAGGAGAGGGAGTCTATGGTTTATAGAATTCAGATGCTATGCATACTTACAACAGAACTGCAATTTGATTTTCTTAGCAATCATTAGGGAAAAGAACCTTTAAATCAGTACAACATAACTACAAATGTAATGGGTAAGGAATTTACAGCTGTTGGTTAGTACCTTCTGAGACAAGAAATGCCTGATTACAGAAACGTCAGTCTGCCTGTTTAAATTTTTGTCAGCATTAATATTATTGACTTACTCTTTTCCCAAGATAGGAAACTATATCCCAATGCAACTAATTTTATTCTGATTGCTGTTGAAGGTATTTCCAGGTTTTTCTGGCATGAGGTAAAGGTGAGGATTTTTGAGCAGTTGCTTCAAATGAAATGGTGGTCAGAGAGCAATAAGGAGGGAAAAAAGTGAAAATCTCACTTCCCTCCCCCTTTACTCAGAAATACACACTGGCAGGTATCAGCAATAAAGTACCCAAGAAAAGCTCCTGTCAATATTCAAATGGTAGGGTTTGCTGCTGGTAGGATCTGAAAACAGGTGTAATTTCAAGAGAAGAAAGCTGAACTATTTGTAAAAGAGGTTTTTTCTGAGTGTCAGATGATTTAAATCAAATATCCCCACTAAAAAAAAGTGCAGATAAATGTGTTGCTTGAATATCAACACAGTTCTGCCTTGGTACTTTGTAGTTCCCAAATAGTTATGTTCCATTTAACCAGGTAGATTTGCCTTTGACTATTATTAATTTGGAGAAGTGGAGTGGTTGTTTTTTACCCTGGGACTGTTATTTTCATTGGGTTTTTTTATTTTATTTTATTTTTTAAGAGTTGATAGATTGCTGGGTTTTCTTATTTGTTACAGAGCATGAAATGAACCTGGCAAAGGAGTTACTGCCTCAGTAAATATGAACAGCCATTTTCAGGATGTGCTTAAGCATTTTAATGGGTCTCATCTCAAAGCATGTGGTTTATCTAATGAGAGAATTGACTTCAGATTGTTCCATAAATTTTATTCTGGTGTAGTCAGAAAGGTATAAACTGATTTACTGTGAGATAAATCTCTTCTGCCTCAGAAGGCTGTGGAGATGGTCGGCTGCATAATTTCAGTCCCCTTTTCACAAGGTTCAAAAGGGAGCTGTGGTCTGAAGAAGAAGAAACAGTCTACACTAGCCTGGCCATACTGCGAGGGGGAAAGAGCTGTTTGATCATGTAGTCTCTTCTCTGCGCCCTTATCAGTCACTCTACGATGTGGTGGACTTAAAAATACTTAAATAAATTTTTATCAGTCTGATCTTACATATGTCCAGTAATAGCATTTCAGCCGTGTAGTCAAGAGACTAAAACTTTACCTAATGTCAAAACTTACTTTCTGGGCTAGAGATTAATTACACAATTTGAAGGATTTCTTACCCCTTTGTTTCCATAACAAGAAAAAAAATGCACTCCTGTTTCTCTTATACAGGTTTCAGACTCTTTACAATAGTTTTAGTGTATATTTCTCATCAGAGGAAAAAATATCCCAGAAGTCTTACTGAACTAAGAAGTTAAGGATTGTAGATAAAAGCTGACCTTTACTGACTTACTCATTTTTATAGAGGTTTATTCAGAATCACATTTCTCTGACCACGGAGGCCCCTTGGGTTATCTCAGCTAGTCTGGTTCATTAAGCAAAAGGGTGTTACTTTCTTCAACAGAATTCCAGATGAACCTAACTTTAGGTTAACCAAGGTACATAGGTTTGGAGTGTATTTGCCATAGGCTTCTTCAATAAGCAATGAAAAGAGATAAGCATCTGTGGAAAGCAGTTCCTCTCTCCAGTCTCATGAACTGACCTCAGGATGTTGCTGTCATTCTTTACCAAGTGTAGAGGAGAAAATAACTCTTAGAAGTAATATTTTCTTCCTTTAGATTCTTTTGTTTATGTGCATAAATTTAGGTGGGAAAAAAAGTCCAGCCAGTCAATTATATGAAATATAGTATTTTGTAAGTATTAAATTAGAGATTAAATTAGAATTTTATAATGGGTTCTTATATTTAGCTTCTCCCTTTAATTAAATAACTTAAATACAATTGTTAATGACATTATATTCAGTATTTATTAGTTATTGTGGAAATTATTTCTGAAAGGAGGACACACCAAGATAATGATTTTGTGTAGAAATCAGCTGGTTTAAAGGCAACAAATACACAATTTAATGCAGTTGATTGTTCTGATGTATTAGCAGAGTTGACTGAATAATAAAAAATAGATTGTTGAATATGTTTGAATAAAAGTAGACCAATTTTACTTTACTAGAAGGAGTATTTCTGAAAATGCTTTGAAATCCTCAGTTTTGTAAATTCTAAATGAATTAATCAGAGTATTTATGCAAGGAACCTGCTGTTAGTTGGTCAGCAGCAGAATAATTTTGTTTTTCAATAAAGGATCTAAATACATGGCTAACTAGTAAGGCATACAATTATCCAATTAAAATACACAGTCTGTAAATAAGTCAATGATAACCATAATTTCTTAAATTCTGCTGTGCAAATGCTATTGAATAATGAAGACATCAACAGAAATAGAAATTGATCAGCATTAGAAAAACATCCTGCATCTCATAACCTGTACCACTTGCAATGATATTTCATCAGATGTACTGATTAGGATTATGACATAGGGTGCCTATGTGATTCTAGTCATGAAACTTGTTGAGTAATATATTTTCTGTTGTTATTATGGTCTGTATCTCACATTCTCCTTGATGCTCCCCCACATCCCAGATAACTCAAGCATTAATTAATTAATTTTTGCTTTTTTTTTTTAAGAAGGGACTTGTTGACAACCAAATTTAGATGGGTTTATGCAGTACTACTGCATTACCCCACTTGTTGATCACACTGGAAGCGCTTAGATTT
>NW_010555502.1:7106-9668 GCF_000687285.1 Phaethon lepturus | reverse complement strand
TGACTTCGGGTGCGTTCGTGGTTAACATTCTGCAATTAGCACGAGGTCTCTGTAGCACTTACATTAAAAGCATAACATTAGCATGAGTGTTAAATATCCTGGGAATACAGTTCGTGGCTGTACAACTTAAGAATTTATAATGCTGGAAAGGTTTTTAAAATACAACTTTAAAGAGTTATATAAAAAGTTATGTAAGTACATAAAAGGATACATAGCTTTGGTTGGCAGAAGAAGTCATGACCCACAGGAACTGGAAGCATGACAAAGGTGTGAATAATGTACCTATCCACATTGCTTTTTTGATACCTAGTATCCCAGTCACAGAACGTGATTTGGCTAACTCAGTTTTCTCAAGACAAATGTAATCTGTGAATCCTGGCCTCTGTTACTCTAGCCTACCAGTGCTTGAGAGAGTTTTCTCCCATAAATAAAAGTATGTTGTGTCAGCGCTTGAAGATTGTACTCTTTGCTGCCTATGCTGGGCACCAGCATTCCTCATGAGCTGCCCAGGGTACCTACAGCAGTTCAACCTCTCTCTGGCAGAGTCAAGTGCCTGGAACCACCACGTCATCCTCTCTTCTATCATTCATGTATCTCATTTTGGCTTGGGCGTTTGGCACTGGTATTCCACTCTCTCAAAAAACAATGCTCTTCATGCACATAGGATGGCCTTGGCAGTGCAATATACCCTCCCCACCTCAATCCGCAGTTGACTGGCAGCTGTGTACTGGAAAACTGGCATATTACCTTGCAAGGGGCATATTGCCATCCATAGACAATCAGGAACCTCGGCAGAAAAATGATCACAAATGAATATCAGCTGTTAACGTTCAAGAACTGATTCCAAGTCACTGGGGTTGGACAGAAGCATGGAGTCTTTATTCTCTTTATTGCTAAATGCAGAAATCTCTGTTGCACACAGCCTGCTGTCTTTCACGTAAATAAGGATAGATAGACAAATAATTCTCTGTACAATATTTACAGCACAGATACCTGTGCTCTTCCATTAATAGATGGAGCTATGCAGTTTTCAGGAATATTTTGAATTGAAAAATAAGAAAATATATTAAACATGTTTGGCTTTGATGTCTTATCTTACCCATGCTTACCCTGAGAAGCAGTTTGTGGTCAGTAGTGAATTAGACTGCTATCAGGGTTAATAAATGAATGTTCATACCGCTGTCTTTTCAGAACAAAAGATAGAAAAGAAATTAATGATCTGAGTCTTGACCATAACTTCTTAATCAAGAAATCAGATAAAGCAATAAAATAATGCAATAAAAAGCATATGTCAGGCAAACTTAGATACCATTTAAAAATGTGGGTTTGATCAGAAAAATATGTCTGGAGTCATTTTGAATTATTTTTTCTTCACAGTTTTATTTATCATATTTAGTTCATTTTAACGGATTTCTTAAAAAAAATAGAAGGAACTTTGAATTAGCAAGCATGAATGTTAAAATTGGCTGAGTTTGGCTCTTACGAAAATTCAATGAGCCAGGGTCCCTACACAGTTCTGTTTTGTCTCCAAATGGATGGGACGGTTGTAATGTGGAGCAGGATGCTCCACAGTTGTGGAGACCTAGAAGCAAAACCAAAATTGAGTTAATTCTCCCATAATTCTGTGCAGTTTATAGTGCTATGAAAAATACTGGTCTTTGATTTTTCTTACCACACAAATACGATACTGGATGCATGAAGATGGCTTGAATGTTAATAACATGATGACATTTTTGCATATTGTATTCTTAGATTGGAAATGAATTTTGATTTATCACACAGCTTTTAGGGCAATTTTATTTGACCTTTTCTAAATACTACCTCTATTTATCCCTGGGCAGCTGACAAAATCTCTTTTCCCTGTGACATGGTATTTGTTAGAAAATATGAAAGTCAAGGTTGGTTTGAAATTACCGGCCTCACGCATTTAGTTATATTATGAAAAATGTGGGTCAGCCTTAGCCTTGTTAAGCAGACTAATGAACTGCCCTTCCCCTTCCCCCCCAGTTTGTTCCAATATTGTTGGAACATTTTAATTGCCGCTCTAGCACTTTTCTCAGGTACTTTTAGCCACTCAGCCCCAGCTACATGGGTAAGACAAAGGGATAGGGACTTAGCCCTGGCTTCAAGGTTAAGTGGCACAGATTAACCCACATTTGCATGGTGCTCTCACTATGCAGAGTGAACCACGCCTTCCACATTCATGCAAAAGCAGAATGTCTTTTTTTCTAACTGGGATGAGTAAGCTTGCATCCTGGGAAAAAAAGGGGAATGTTATGTGCCAGTTTTCAGCACCTCTCCCTCCTTCCACGGGAAAGCGTGTTACCATGATCATCACATCACGTTTCGGCTGGGCTCTGTGTTGTAATTGCCAGCAGAGTAGCAATACAATAATAAGCTGGCTGCCAACTGGGCTGAGAAAACTCACAGCAGGGTGGGCAAGTACACAAGAACCCCATGTGGAAGGACGTATCCGAAACACAGCTCTCATCCGGCCGCTCTGAGGATCTCTGGAGCGCAGTCGCTCCAGCTGCGGGTTTCTCACAAAGAGTGTGAAACCTT
>NW_010555502.1:5710-7075 GCF_000687285.1 Phaethon lepturus | reverse complement strand
GGAAAGAGTATGCTATCAGCACTTTGTTCACAGCCCGTTGTAAGGTTGTGAGAATTCATCCTTAAAAAACGTGGAACTGGCATTTTTTGACAATAACTGGAATGTCAGTAGGTAGAGGTGTCCAAGTTTATGCCCCTTTGTTTTATAAAGTGAGCCCACAGTACCAAGCCAACAAGGTGAACTCGCTATGAGCATTGGCATTCATTGTTTGCCAAATTTTCCAAGACTTTATTTCAGGGAGTGGAGATGGTGCTAATCACAGGGAGGGGATCGTGCACCCGAGGCGGTGTGGGAGTGATACTGCGCGTGGGTACCTATTCCACATACTAACAACGGGTACGTTAAACTTTCTCTGCTCCCATCGTGAATAAATCCATGTGTGTCTGGGACACTGAGCCGCTCCTCCAAGACAGACATCATTCCTGTGAATAATTCTGGCAACATTTTAAAGTGAATTAGAGTTTGGCTTTATTTGTGTTTTCCACTCTATCCTCGCACAGAGAGGATTGTAAATGTCAATTAATTTATCCTTTAAAGGGAGGTATGATATTTTTCCGTATGTTTCCTGATCCACCCCATAGATGGGAATGTTGTTACCATGAATTTCCAAGACCACTAAAGCTGACTGACTGCACAGAAAACAGGGATATGAGAGAGCATCCTGTTCAGAACAAAGAAACTGTAAAATGATCCAGATGCAGCTGCATCTCAGAATTACTTCATATGCTGGCTGTTAAACATCTTGCAAATGCTGTTGACTCCTCTTGAATGCAGTTTTTGTCAACTGTACACTAATCCTATTTGTATGCAGTGGCTATGTAAATTTCTTTTTATAAGGGTTTTTTCCCTGGCAAATTGGACTTGTATACAAGAGATCTTGATGATTTTATGATTCATAGAAGGAACCAATATATTACACACCGAGAGGCATGACAATCAGTGCAAAACAGTATTAGGTGGATATCTGAGACCTTCTTATAGCTTAAAAGAAACAGAAAAATCTCTTAATAAACTTTTTTTCAGAATATAAAATTCAAAAACATCTTTTATTGCTCGATCTAATGAGGACTCCATGATTTTTGTATTTGCAGTTCTGTTACTGTTTGTAACGTATCTCAATATGTTGACTTTGTACATTAGTTCTGACTCAACTTTAGACCTAAAAAATATTCAGCTTTAAATTTGAAGTACTGTTTGAAAACTAAGAACATCACTTAAATATTTTGCTAAATCAGGGCCATGAGCTCCACTAATAAAATGTAATTTGAATATTGAATTTACAGTAATGTCATTTTCTCTTTTTAAAGTGAATAAGATCTTTTAATGTTTTCACACAGTGGGCTTCGGAGTTTTTAGCAACTATTA
>NW_010555502.1:0-5679 GCF_000687285.1 Phaethon lepturus | reverse complement strand
AAAGAGTGTAGTTTTTCTATAGTCGGTGGTTCATGGCTTCTAGCACACCAGTACAAGATGACATCTTTAGCAGAATTAATTTTAAATAATTACTGCTGAGAGAGTACTGTCATGCTCATTGTTATCTCAGCGTTAGTAGGGATTAACATAAAATATATTTAATGTAAGTTTTTTTAAAAGAAAAAGAAAAAATATTTCTAAGGCTAGAGCTTTCCTATTTTAAATACAGAAATGGTACTTTTTGAAATTAATATGGTCTAAAATTGGGACTAATATGATATTTACAGCAAACTGATTGCAAGAAGATGATTATGTAGACTGATGTTCTGCTAAAATGAAAATATTCTGATTTTTGAGAGAAACCTGAATGTCTCTAGTGCAAGTTGTTACTCTTTCATTGCAATACTAAATTAAAGATTCACTTTTGCATATTACATAGATGCCATTAAGGCTAAGAGTTTTAAAAGCAACTAGAGAGTTGGGGAGTTCGGCTTGAGACACCACAGGAGTGGCATTCCCTGAACTCCGAAACTACTCAGCAGTTTCTAAAAGTTTGGACTCTGAAATGTTCATTGTCTGGGCAACTGGATCCCCTAATAATTTTTCAAATCTTGGATTAATATTTAATAGAAAACAGACACCTCAGAAATTTCTCTAAATTATTATCTTGAGACAGAAGTGATTTTCTTCCAGGATATGTAAAACTTACTTCAGGAAACTCCAGGCCATCTAGAGTCCAGGCATGCCTAGACTTCTGATCTGTATTTGTTTCACTAGGCTTTGTGAGCTGATCTGATAGTTTTGGGAAGTTCTCTTTATCCTTATTTTGAAAGCATTTGCATGTTTACACATAACAGTCTCAGAGGATTATTTTTTTTCAGAGCAGTTTTGTAGCATGAGCACCAGGTCAGGGTGTTTCGACAACCAGCAGCTTGGTGATTAGCGGGAGAACATTTTAGAATAAAGATTTTTCCTTTCTGGCTTGTTCTTCATCTTTGTTTTCTTTCTCCTACATCAACCTGAGCTAGAATTTTATATATTAATTATGAATTGTCCTATCTGTAAAAGTAGGGCTAGTGGCCTTAAAAGAATAGAATCAGATATCTTTACAACAGAAAGTTTATGACAACAGATACAATGCTAGAAACATGGCTTTTCTGACGGTTGGTTATCTGTAAAATACAGGGAAAAAGAAAGGAGCATAGGGGAGTCCTTTGAAATACAAGAGAAGTGCAGAAATAAACGTTTTGTTTCTGAAGAATTGCAGATAGCAACTTCCTGACTCAAAAGGGCTGTACTGGATGAAAAGGGTTGAATACTGACAAATAAACATGAATTGATCATAAAATGAAAAGATAAAATTGCTCAGATTTAGGTGGGTGTAACTGGGTTGCATTTAGTTCAGTCTGAAGAAGATTTATCCACAGCCTATTTTGAATTGAAAATGTGCTTCCAGTGTCCATGTGTCAACAGTCCAAGAAAGATATTGAAACAGTGATGAAGACTCAGAGGAATGTTATAATAATATTTAGAAGTAATTAAAGTATACTCTGTAAGAGGAGCCTGAAGGAGTTAAGTCTATTTCCCTAGGAGAAAAGCAGTATAAAAGATGACTTAATCATGGCTTTTACATACATATATGTGGAACAACAGTTTGACTGATCAAAGCGGCTTGCTTTTAATTGACTAGAATACATGAAGATCCTCTGGCTGGAATCTGAAACTAGGCAAATTCAGTCTCTATTCAGTACACACATTTTTAATTGTGAGGGTAATTATCCATAGAAACAGCTATTCAAAGTCCCTAACACTTGAAATCTCGAATATTGTATTGGATATTTTTCAAAATAGCTTTTTCAAAAAGCTGTGTTGTGTTTTTAACCTAGTTATTTGACTTGAAGTAGGAATGAATTCCAAGAAGACTTAGTGGCAGTGTTTTGCCAGATGACTGCAATGGCCCTTTCTGGGTTTAAAATGCTATCCTTAAAAAGGGAAAGAACTGAACAGAGCTGCCTTAATAAGCTTATGTGAAAATTTATCTTGATC
This sequence comes from Phaethon lepturus, assembly GCF_000687285.1. Taxonomy (NCBI): domain Eukaryota; kingdom Metazoa; phylum Chordata; class Aves; order Phaethontiformes; family Phaethontidae; genus Phaethon; species Phaethon lepturus. The sequence goes on along the minus strand of NW_010555502.1, from coordinate 3,633 downwards.
ACACTCATTTACTGAATATTATGGCTGCACTATGAGCACTCAGATAAGACAGCACAGAATAGGTTCAGTGGGGAAGACTTGCCTTGAAGTAATTTTTGTAGTATTTTGATCCTATTCTCAAGGGAACTGAAAGACTTTCACAGAATAATTTAATAGTCTGTAATTCTGTTGAAGGTATGTAACCTATGTGGGATGCCTTATATTATTATTAATGCTGATAATAATAATAATCTGTAATTTAAAAATGTATCTAAGCCCTCAGTCCTACACTACAGACCCCATGTGCTGAGTGCTATACAAATGCAGATTTTCCATTAACAAACTGCGTGTGTGAAGGTACTAATGTCTATCTCGCTTCGTCCGCATTACTATACCAGGACAAACCGAGTCTTTGCAAAGCAAAGCCTATGCCTCGTATTGTTTCTAATTCAGGGAGATTGTTTCCCATTCAGGCTAAGTGGATTTTATCAACTGTGTCCGGGGCCCATGAAAGAGAAAATCCCTTCCTACTGCTTTTAATTTCGTAATGCAAAATATGTCTTTAGATCATGGAGGACATGATCTCCAGGACCTCATCTCTGGGGTAAGCCTGGTGCTAAGATGTAGGGCCTTCCTGTTTACCAAACAAGAGCTGTGGAGCTGTACTGCAGCGTATAACCTAGATAAATGCAGCAGAACACATTCTTGGGAGTTTCAAAGCGCGTGAGTTTGGAAATAGGATTTGTGAAAGTGTACCATCCAGTACGCAAGGCACGCGAGGTGCCTCACATACCTTACACACCTCATATATGCCTCTGTATTCACAAAGAAAATAAACACTTTTTGACTTTCCTATGGCCTTTGCTCGAATGAAAAGGTAAAACAACTTCTTCTCTTCTTTCAGTTCAGCTAAACTTTTTCAACAGTTTAGCCAAATAGGAAATGTCTTTATTTAAATTCCTTCCCCCCTCTGAGGGGATTAGTTAATAACCTTTCTTTGGAAAAAATCACCTTGTTAATTTAAAAAACTCAGTGTTATCTAGTGAGGTACACATATTTCTTCTTCAGTGAGTCAGTTCTTCCAATGTTAGGTACAAAAACTGCGTGTTGGACTTAAAAAGGTAAAATTATTAAGGAGTGAACTAGGCCAGAAAAATTTCTCTGTGCTGTGCAGATTAGTTTAAAAGATATTTTAAATATGCATTTAGCATTGATGACTGGGCAAACGTGGATATTTGAATCAGAGGAACAATTTGTTATTTATGAATGTCAGATTACATAAATAATTTCAATATAATTTATGACAGTATGGTTTAAACAAACATCAACCAAAATGTATACCCAAATGTCCTTAGGAGCATTTAAATAAATGACAACATCCTTGGTACTTCAAAAATTCAGGTCACTCAGGCATTATTTCAGCACCAATAATGATATAGGGGATTTGTACGAGGCATTCGTTATTAAAAATCTTCCACAGGATATAAAAATTACTTTAAGTAAATGGCATTTGCAAATACAACTGGATATTAAAGCAATGTAATCCATACAGTAATGTGTGATCTTGTATGATGTTGAGTATCTTGTTGAATTTGCCTCTGAGTGGGAAGCGTTTAAAACTTTCAGTCTTTGCTTATCCTTTTTAGCACAAAAGCCATATCATAAGAAATGATGACTGTGTTTGGATTGTTTGCTAAGAAGCAGCAGGATTTTTTTCATGTTGAAAGCAAGAGCAACACAGAGACAAGGCTCTGTGGGAGACTGTAGACACTGAATTATCGTATATTTGGAAATACTCAATAATCACTTGTGTGCAGGCTTCTATAAAGCTTTTGTGAATGCTCTAGGTACAAAACAAGACAGCATTTTCAGTCATCTGCTTATTAGAAAAGGGAATAAAAGGTTGAAATTGCTGAAAAATATGCAGTTGGCTTCACAACAGTTACTCTTCAATGCATTTAAATGCCCAATGTTTGAAATGTCATTAAATATTAGCAAAGTAAAAATTCAGGTGTTTCTTACAGGGCCTTTGTTAAGTAATACAAAGAGAAACAAGGTGAGGAAAAAAGGCAAATAGGTAACTATGTTTAAGTAATTAGAAATTGCAGAAACATTTGTGATTGTCATATATTTATTTATTTTCTTCTGCATTTGTAAGTTTGAAAAATAGTGCTACTGAAATACCTGCTAATGCAGAGTACATTGCTAAGGGAGGAGACACTGGCTGATTTGATGTAAATCCCTCCCAGAAAACAGCTTTTTGTGATAAAACTTACAATTTTGACCTGTACTAGTCACAGAGCCTGTGCTCTTTGCAAGCTATGGAGGCTCATGTTCAACACTAGTACCTTAAAAAGCAGCTGGAGAGGGACTTTTTAAAAGGGCATGTAGTGACAGGACAAGGGGTGATGGCTTTAAACTGAAAGAGGATAAATTTAGATTAGATATAGGGAAGAAATTGAGTGAGTGAGAGAGCAGAACAGGCTGCCCAAAGAAATGGTGGATGCCTCATCCCTCAAAGTGTTGAAGGCCAGGTTGGATGGGGCTTTGAGCAACCTGGTGTAGTTTAAGGTGTCCCTGCACATGTCGGAGGGGGTGGAACTAGATGCTCTTTAAGGATCCTTCCAACCCAAACCATTCTAATTCTATGATTCTAAGAATTACAATGTGCTGTTATCTTGTCCACCACAGGAAAAGGAAACAGTATCAGTCAACCTTTAATACTGCAGGATGTGATTGCACTGGTCCTTACCGAGGTGCAAGCTGAACTTATATAGCCTTATTATTCTTAGAAATCCTTGGGACCCTTCACTCCTAAGCTGTCTCTGGACAGCTTTCTTCTCTGTTGTAGAAGGACAGATGAGAGCTGAGACTTTCAATGCACTGTATGCATCAGAGCTCCACATGGGTGGCAGGTTTGCCTTGATGACTCCAGAGATTTCAGAATAGATGCTTAAGAGTTTAGCAATCAAATGGTGTGCACACTTAACAAATTAGGATTTAAGCCCAAGCTGTGGCCAACTGTAAATATATTATACTGCAGCAAATACTGTAAAACTATACCTATACATCATAGAATCCTAGAATCACAGAATAATTTGGCTTGGTAAGGACCTTTCAAGGTCATCTAGTCCAATGCCCCTGCAATGAGCAGGGACATCTTCAACTAGAACAGGTTGGTCAGAGCCCCATCCAACCTGGTCTTGAACATTGCCAGCAATTGGGCATCTACCACCTCTCTGGACAACATGTGCCAGTGTTTCACCACCCTCATTGTCAAAAATTTCATCCTCATGTCTAGTCAAAATCATCCCTCTTTTAGTTTAAAATGATTACCCATTGCAACAGGCCCTGCTAAAAAGTCTGTCCCCATCTTTCTTATAAGCCACCTTTAAGTACTGGAAGGCCACAAAAAGGTCTCCCTGGAGCCTCCTCTTCTCCAAGCTCAACAACCCCAACTCTCTCAGCCTGTCCTCACAGGAGAGGTGCTCCATCCCTCTGATCATTGTTGTGGCCCTCCTCTGGACCCACTCCAACAGGTCCATGTCTTTCCTGTGCTGAGGGCTCCAGAGCTGGATGCAGTACTCCAGGTGGAGACTCACCAGAGCGGAGTAGAGAGGCAAAAGCACCTCCCTCAACCTGCTGGCCACGCTG
>NW_010555501.1:18565-44953 GCF_000687285.1 Phaethon lepturus | reverse complement strand
CGGCGTTTCTCTTGTTGCGCTCACCTGCGCCTTCCCTCCCTCTCCCGCTCTTTTCTTTAATGCAGAAACGAAAAGCAGAAGGAAGAAGAGGTTCGTGTCCAGCCCCCGCTACGTGGAGACCATGCTGGTAGCCGACCAGTCCATGGCCGAGTTCCACGGCAGCGGGCTGAAGCACTACCTCCTGACGCTGCTCTCCGTGGCGGCCAAGCTGTACAAGCACCCCAGCATCCGCAACTCCATCAGCCTCGTGGTGGTGAAAATCATGGTCATTTACGAGGAGCGGAAGGGACCCGATATCTCCTCCAACGCGGCCCTGACTTTAAGAAACTTCTGCAGCTGGCAGAAGCAGCACAACCCGCCCAGTGACCGGCACGCGGAGCACTATGACACGGCGATCCTCTTCACCAGGCAGGTGAGGGACACGGAGGTCCAGTCCATCCCCGCACCCATTGCTCCCTACCCCCAGAGGCCCCCTCTGCCAGCAGACCTCAGAAAAATTGTTCTGAGGCAGCCTTGTGTCATCACAGCTTCAGCAAAGGCGGCTAAAAATGAAAGGAACTGCTTTTTATTTTATTTTGCTGTTTGTACCGTCTCAGGTGAAACTTGCAGTATGTGCAACGTATTTCTGTCTCATATATTTTTAGCAGATTTAGTATGGAAATTATGCATTTTATTTCTACGTGTAACCCTTGTGTATGTTCCAAAGACAGCTTTTTGCCATCATACCCATTGAAGTGCTGAATATTTATGCTTTTTCCATAAGTAAAGGCAAACTGCCAGGCCTGGATGTTTCTTGCCAAGGTTAAGTCTCTGATCTGATTAATAATGAAACTGCCTTTTTTTACAGGACCTCTGCGGTGCCAAGACATGTGATACTCTTGGGATGGCCGATGTGGGAACAGTTTGTGATCTAAACCGCAGTTGCTCTATCATAGAAGACGATGGTTTGCAGGCTGCCTTCACAACAGCCCACGAACTAGGTACTTGAACCGCTTGAAAGGCGATTTCACGTGATTAACTGAAGGCAGCTCGATGCCGTAAAGCAAAGAGCTGCCCAGCCCGCACCGCGGGCTCGCCCCGCGGGGCGCAGAGCTCCCTGCCCTCCACGGCGCAGTCGGGAGGAGGCAAAGCTCTGCCACTGTAGCGGGGTTGAACCACGGAAAGCAAATCCGCCTTACACGGCGTTGTCTGCGAGAGTTGTGCGTTTGACTGATTGCTGGAAAAAAGCATGTGAGAAGCCTGTGAGGGGAGCGAAGATAGTGTCGTCTCCTTAAAATTTGGCAGTATTCAGATTCAGGTTACTATTTAAAGACCGGGCTTTAGACTAATATCTAAAATAGTATTGGTAATGCATATGAAAGACTTCCTAAAATCACAGACTTTACTTTTTTTTTTTTTGAGGCCACGTGTTTAACATGCCTCATGACGATGCAAAGCAGTGTGCTGGTATTAATGGAATAAGCCGGGATTTCCACATGATGGCATCTATGCTTTCCAACCTGGATCGCAGCCAGCCTTGGTCTCCCTGCAGTGCCTACATGATTACAACATTTTTGGATAATGGTCATGGTAAGATTATTAAGCTTTCCATTCATGTGGCATTTAAGCTCTTGTGCTTTACTCTTTTTTTTTTTTTTTGCTTTTTGCTTTCTTTTTTTTCCCTTTTTCTTAACCGAGTGCTTTCTGTTACAGCATGGAGTTAACCTTTTACATGCTGCCAATGAATTTAAAGACCCTTAGTTTTACAGAAATGGTGGCACAAATTGGCTCAAAGGCTTACGTTACAAAGCAAATGCAGTTTCCTTTCGAAACCGAACTGACAGCATCGTCTACTTTCTTTTTTTTTTTTTTCTTTTTTTCTGCCTTTTCAGGTGAGTGTTTGTTGGACAAGCCCCACAAACCAATCCAGCTTCCTTCTGACTTGCCTGGCACCTTGTACGATGCCAACAGACAGTGCCAGTTTACGTTTGGAGATGAGTCCAAGCACTGCCCCGATGCAGCCAGTACATGTACAACGCTGTGGTGTACTGGCACTTCGGGAGGACTGCTCGTCTGCCAAACCAAACACTTCCCTTGGGCAGATGGCACCAGTTGTGGGGAAGGGAAGTGGTGCATGAATGGCAAGTGTGTGAATAAAACCGAGAAGAAGCATTATGATGTAAGTATTAAAAAAGAAATCAGAATGTATCATGGGTTGCAGAGGAGCATGGATAATGCTTCAGTGGGAGTGATGAGTCAAAGGGCTTGAATAAATGGAGGCAGATAGCTAATAAAACTTACAGCCTTTTTTTACAAGTGGCTTAGGTAGAAATGAGCATGATTGTGGGTTTTGTGATTTGGTTTTGTTTTGCTTTTACTGTATTCAACTTTTTGTTCTCCTTTTGTTTGTGATTCCAGACGCCAGTGCATGGGAGCTGGGGGTCCTGGGGGGCGTGGGGAGAGTGCTCCCGGACCTGCGGCGGCGGAGTGCAGTACTCCTTCAGGGAGTGCGACAACCCTGTCCCGAGGAACGGGGGGAAGTACTGTGAAGGGAAGCGGGTGCAGTACAGATCGTGTAACATCGAGGACTGTCCGGACAATGATGGTAATCTTTTCCCCATGTTTAAGGCCGAGGAAGGGTGTCTTGTGGAGGAAGAGCATGTACAGAAGATGATCTAATGTCCACCTCCCTTTCCTCTGCCTGCAGGCAAAACCTTTAGGGAGGAACAATGCGAAAAGCACAACGAGTTTTCCAAGTCTCCTTTTGGAAGCGGACCTGCAGTGGAGTGGACGCCCAAGTTTGCCGGCGTCTCTCCAAAAGATAGGTGCAAGCTGGTCTGCCGAGCAAAAGGAACAGGATACTTCTTTGTTTTACAGCCAAAGGTATTTCAAAGCTATACCTCTCCCATCTAATCATGAATAGGATTTGTATTTCTTCTAACTCTTCATGTGAGGTTAAGAGTCAAGGAGTGTAGAAATCTGAAATTATGTCTTTCTCATACTTAAGCTAGATTCTTCCTTCTCCTCTTCCTACGTGTACAGTGCAAGCATGCTTTAAATATTCTGGCACAGTCCTTCCAGTTATTTCACACGTACCACCTCTTCTACCCACTGCACCCTAGTTTCCTTTCCTCTCCTTCCACCAAGTTGATTAGATTGAGATGTGCGTGGAAAACTGTGGGGGTTCTTTGCCAAAACATTGGTGCTTTCTCATACCGGTTACTAATACGCTGACAGCTTAAAATAAACAAAAGGAAAAATGCTTGTCTTGCGTAGCTACTTGAACTCACTTTTATGAGATGTTGAGAGCCAACAGCTACCAGGGCAATGACACAGATGTTTTTTGTAGAGCAGCACTCCTAGAAATAAAGACTACATTGAACACCATTAAAAGCAATTTTGGTCCTGTACTTCGAGGACATGACTATTGTCTAGTGACACTAGGAAACTATGATCTTTCTTTGTATGAAATCAGTAAAACAGTTCTGTGGTGGGTTTTCTGGGGGGAGGGGGTGTTAATAAAAACAGAAGTTGGTTGTTTTCTCCTGTCACCATGGCACTGTTTTTGCAAGTGAGGTGAAGTAGCACTACATACCTTCAACAAACTGTGGACTGCTTTGGTTTTTAGTTTCAAAATCCCTGAAAATGCAGGTGCTGCACGTGTTCCACCTGTCCTTATTTTGCATTTTGTGTGTGCCTGTATTATGCAGTTTCAAAGCAATGTGCATCTTCTAATCAAATGCCCTACTGCTTGTTCCCTGCAAAGGTTGTGGATGGTACCCCGTGTAGCCCCGATTCCACCTCTGTCTGCGTCCAGGGACAGTGCGTGAAGGCCGGCTGCGACCGTATGATAGGATCCAATAAGAAGTTTGACAAATGCGGTATCTGTGGTGGCAATGGATCCACTTGCAAGAAAGTGTCTGGCACACTTGTTAGAGCAAAGTGAGTGTATGGCTGCTGCTGTTATTTTGTTCTGTGAATGTTTTGTGGGTGTAAGCTTTGGGTTTCCAAACCAGTGAGATGTTGCCCCAGTTTATCGTTGGAACTGATTTGATTGGCCAGAGCCATCTGACTGAAGATAACTTACAGTCACCCCTCTGCCATAGCAATAACGTGCTCTGCCAATTCCTTAATCCTTTAATTCGATTAGATCAGCAGCTCATTCCGCTTCAAATGAATTTCAGTCTTGCGCCAGGCAGCTTCTTCCCTTTGGCAGGGAAGAGTGGAGGACTCAAGTCTTTCTCTTTTCTCTTGGGCAGACCCGGCTACCACGACGTCGTCACCATTCCAGCCGGGGCGACGAACATCGAGGTGAAACAGCGAAACCACCGGGGCGCAAGACATGACGGCAGCTTCCTCGCCATCAAAGCCGCAGATGGCACCTACGTCCTCAACGGCGATTACACCCTGTCGACGCTGGAGCAGGACATCACCTACAAGGGCAGCGTGCTGAGGTACAGCGGCTCCTCCGCTGCCCTGGAGAGGATCCGCAGTTTCAGCCCTCTGAAGGAGCCTCTGACCATCCAGGTCCTCACGGTGGGGGCCCTGCCGCAGCCCAAGATCAAGTTCACCTATTTTGTGAAGAAGACCGCGCAGCCTGGGTCAGAGAAGGCGCCCAGTAGAAAGAAGGAGTCCTTCAATGCCATCAGGGAGATCATCTCCTCTGAGTGGGTCATCGAGGAGTGGGGCGAGTGCTCCAAGTCATGCGGCTCGGGCTGGCAGAGGCGGGCGGTGGAGTGCCGGGACCCCCGGGGGCGGCCGGCCACCGACTGCGCACGGGAGCTGAAGCCCAGTGACGTCCGTCCCTGCGCCGACGTGCCCTGCCCGCAGTGGCAGCTGGGGGGCTGGTCGCCCTGCTCTAAGACGTGTGGGAAAGGTTTCAAGAAGAGATTGTTGAAATGTATTTCTTACGACGGCAGCGTTCTGCCGCAAGAAAGCTGTGAGCCTTCCAAGAAACCGAAACACCTAATAGACTTCTGCAACGTTACAGACTGCAGTTAAATAGTATAAGTTGGGAAAGCTAAGGTTTTTTTATTATTTTATTTTTTTCCTTCAGAACAATGCACTGAAAAAAGAGGGCTAGAGGCAGCGCATGTGTTTTTGCATACAAAATTCATAGTGAGGATGTGTTGAGGTGGGACGGTGCAAATGGCTTTAGTTGGCGTTGCATCCTAAAAATACCCTGCCAACTGAAAACTTGATAGGATAGGATAGCAGACCCATGTCACTCACTTGTCTTCAGCAGATAAGGCCTGAGGGCATTATAGTTGCCTTTTTTAAAGTCTGTTACAAATTAAACAAAACATGAGCAGTGGCCAAAACACATTGAAGAAAACATTTTGGGGTTCGGTTATTTCTCGCTTCTTTTGGATTTATATTGTGGTACTGATCAAGTCCCCATGTGTAGGAGGGGGAGTGGAAAAGATAGCTTAAAACGATCGGTCAGGGCTTACCTACCTCACGAAGGGCAAAAAAACAGGATGGGAAGAGGAGCTTTAACTATGTCATTCATGGCTGCTATTGTTTCAGAGAATAGTTTTATATAAAAATAAAGCCATATTCTCTACCTGTAAAGAGTAAGAAATACCCAGGTCAGTCAACTCCACAGACAACTAGAATGTCATTGTTTTAAAGTATCTTTATGTCATCGCAATGTGCCTGTCCATTTCTCTCATCCACTCTGATGCCATTGTGGTGACATACGTAATCCAGAGGCTAGAAAAGTGGAAATCTTCATGGAGCAGGTAGCATCTCTTGAGTAGTTGCTCGTTGTGCCTCCTGCATACCTTCCACTGGCTTTTCTGGCTTGAGCTTGGTCCTACCATCCTGTCAAGCAGACTGATGGCATTTGTGAGCATTTGAGTCATGCTTTCACATTCGAATCTTTTCCCTTACCCCAGCCAATGGAAATTACTTGCTTTTGGGTTAAAAGAAAGATCAAAGAAATCCCGCTATGAATGGGAACCTCTCCTATGTGGCCTCTGATGGGTTTGTAGTGCTCAAGTCACTGATAAGGCGGGAAGACAAAGCTGAAGGATAGCAGGTCCATCCACAGCAATATGCCAACATTTGCATAATTAAAGTTTGTGCCAGTCCATAGACAATGAGAGAATATGGCTTTCCATATGTATATAGTAAAATATATTACTATAGATTTTATATACTTTATAAGTATTTTATATTTCTTTCCCTTCTGGGAAGGGTTATAATTTGTCATGAATGCATATAATGAGCGTATTTATTTTTATACTTCTTGTCTAATGTGATCTTCTAAGTTATCGCTTTTTTAAAAGGACATATAACAAGGATAGAGTATTTATACAGTATAATATGTTACTAGAGGTAATAAATGAACCCTATAAATTTTGGAAATGGAGCGTCTTTATTTCACTGGAGTAAAACTAGTCCATCGAGCAGAAGGAGCTTGGAATCTAAGGCAACGTTACAAGAAAAGCTAAACCACATTTTTCAAAATGACTGGTAGCTTAGGCTACTAATTGACTGTGTTAGTGAAGGGGTTTGGAAAACTCTACCCATAATGTCATATACCACGTTAAAAGGGGTAATTTTGTATTTTATTACTTAACCACTAACAGGGTGTTCAGCACCGTTGTTTCATCTTTTAGAAAAAATGGAGTGCAACTAGACTGATGCCACTGGTTTTAATAACTGCTTACAGAGTGAGTATTGCTGTCAGTGGTGTTTATAACCAACAAAATATGTACAAAAGTAGCAGTTTTACCTGCTCCACTTAATCTTACCCTACTGGGAGAGCAGCAGTCAACGTTCAAAACCATTCGCTTGCAGTCAGAGGTTTCCCTCACAAATTTCTGGAGGGCCTCCTGATCATGCTTTTCTAATTAGAAGTACTGGATGAAAGAGCTGTTCTAACGCTGTTGGTAACACGTTTTATAATGTTAAAACACATACTAAGCATCAAGAAACTGATTTTTGCTCCCTCATTTCTGATCTCATGACCACTGCAGTAGAGGGAAAATCTTCTGTTGAACTTGGTAGGATTTTTGCCATGGAATTTGAGACGTCAGTCATTTATGAATACTTTTGGCTTTGTGTCATGTAAAAATCTATTAAAACTTCCTTTGCCAATGTTTGGACTCTGTCTTGCAGAAATAGTTCCCACTTACTCCACGGATAAAATCCTGGCCCCCTCTAAAGCACATAGAAAAAAACTCATCACGTCACACTTCATTGAACATTACTTTGTCTTTGACATGCAAAAATACTGGGGAACGTTTTACTTATAACATTATTTAGGAGTGAGCCAATCACTTTCTGTTGTTATAAATACATGAAAGCATTTATAAATACAACAAACAATACTTTATTTAATTGTATATATGTATATGTACACAAGTATATTTTACTACGAGTTAAAATTAGGGCTATATACATTTTCAAGAGAAAAAATACGCATTTTTATTTTCATTTGCTGCTGCTGCTGTTCTTACTTCTCGTAGACTTCGTATCCTAACACGTAGCTGTCGTTTGGTGTTGCCCGAAACACCCTCCATTTAAGAGCCCAAGGAGCTACAGTCCTGATACTGCAAGACCTTGCCATGTCTACAGAACCGGTGAGGTCCCCCGACCTCGGGGTGATGGTGATCGCCCGAATTTGCTCTCATCGACCTCGCAGATACATTCAAGGCAAGGCTAAGAACGCCAGGCGGAGGAAGCCGCTTCTCCCAGACCTACCCACGCGGATGAAAGGAAGCCCACGGTGCTGCCTGCTCTCCCTTCTGGCAGCAGCGCTGGAGGAGGCTCTCGGGGGGGAGCCCCAGGCACCGCCGTGTCGTGCTGAAGGGAATTTGGATCCCATCAAATGCGGCAGACCCCGCTCCCCTTTTTTAATAAAAGGTGCTGAAGCGTTCTGCGTTTCCAAAATGCTCCGGCCCCGTGTTACCGAGGCTGGATCCGTCGGCCCCGTGGTTAACTACAGCGAAGTGAGGAGTCAGAGGGTTTGGGGGAAATCAAGCACATTTGGTGTTTTACGATAAGAAATGGCAATAACAACAACTTTTTTTTTTTTTTTTAACGCGCTTGCAAACAACTGCATAATAAAAGGAGTGACTAACTAACAAAAAGCTATGATACAGCGGCAGCCTGTTTTCGGTGGCAGCACTCGTTTCTTCACAGCATTAACATAGCAGCAGAAGCAACTCGTTACCCGTCCCTGCAGCGCAGCTGCCCGCCGCCGCGTTTCCCAGTCGTGGTTTACTGGCTACGTATTTTTCTTCCACTAGATGATGAATTCTCAGCAGTTGCATCTGTCATACAAGTAATAAGCTTCATGAAATTCTATCCTATTTTTAACAGGGCTGGGTTATAGAGAACGTGCTGCAAATAGTTTATTAATTAAACGATGCAGGCACAGAACTGCTCCCTCCCGAAGCGCCCTTTAGTCACAAGAAGGTCTGCTGCCCCGGGTGGCCCGGCAAGGGGACACAAGCGAAAACACTGGAGCATAGCTGAGCTCTGTACCAACCCAGACGACAATTAAACACACCCCCCGCGCCAAGAGTCTGGCAATTTATCGCTTTTATTACAAAGGGCCGGACAGTGAAGTGCTTTTTGTGTGCACGTTCGTTACCGTGAGCAGGAATTGCAACGTTTCACCAATGACTCGTGAGGCACGCTCTCGGGAGCGCTGGCGCTGGGGTTGGGGTGAGGGTAAGAGCTTTCTTACCAGGCTTTCTGCCAGCCCAGGCGCTCTCTCCTCGGGCCAGGGCCGCTGGTTCCACTGGTGCCCAGATGGGCTTCAGACCCGAGATGAAGATTGTTGCGTTCGACCAAGCTGTCTCAGCTGTCCAGCTTGACAGGTTGGGTGGGAGGTTTCCAGTGCCCAGCATTTCAGCCGAGGACAACCCCACTCCGGTTTGGAGCCAAATTTGTCCAACTGCCTCCCAGGTTCAGAGAAGCCAGATGTTATATAGCCTGTTGGGTTTTTTTTAACATTTTGGTGCAGAAGATAAATGGGTTTAGCAGAGTGACGTGGGCTTGGTAGATGAAATCTGTATCTTCAAGTATTTTCAGAAGTGTGGGGAGAGGCAGGTGTCTAAGTGAATGAAATGCGTCTTCCTTAATCACCCTTGGTTTCATTGTTTTCCAGGCTGAGGGATCTTCCACTTCTCAGTAGCTAACATCTCTGTTGGCAGAGCAGGGCAAATGAAAGCAACGTAGTGAGTAGTCCTTTGCCATTTCATGCAAAACTACAAACGAAGGAATCCAGTTGCCACATTACAAGCTATGTAGTTTCACAGCAGCTTTCATTCAAATCAACATCTCCAAGCACTGTGTATGTTTTGGTAAAGGTCTGGCACACCTTGTACAGAAAAACGAGCAAGAACTTTGCTTTTACCATTGCCCCATTGCAAGTGGGTAAGCAGATGCAAAGTAATGTGGTTTGTTGAATGTTGTAGGACAAATAGGTGACATAGTCTAGGTGAGGGGGAAATTTTACACAAAATATCTTAACCCACTAGCTAGGTTAGGGAATCACAGAATCATAGAATAGTTTGGGTTGGAAGGGACCTTTTAAGGCCATCTAGTCCAACCCCCCTGCAGTGAGCAGGGACATCCACAACTAGATCAGGTTGCTCACAGCCCCGTCCAACCTGACCTGGAATGTTGCCAGGGATGGGGCAGCTACCACCTCTCTGGGCAACCTGGGACAGGGTTTCACCACCCTCATTGTGAAAAGTTTCTTCCCTAGGTCTAGTCTAAACCTACCCTCTTTTAGTTTAAATCCATGACCCCTTGTCCTGTCTCAACATGCCCTGCTAAAAAGTCTCTCCCCATCTTTCTTATAAGCCCCCTTTAAGCACTGGCAGGCTGCAGTAAGGTCTCCCCAGAGCCTTCTCTTCTCCAGGCTGAACAACCCCAACTCTCTCAGCCTGTCCTCACAGCAGAGGTGCTCCATCCCTCTGATCATTTCTGTGGCCTCCTCTGGACCCGCTCCAACAGGTCCATGTCCTTCCTGTGCTGAGGGCTCCAGAGCTGGACTCAGGACTCCAGGTGGGGTCTCCCCAGAGCGGAGCAGAGGGGCAGAATCCCCTCCCTCGACCCGCTGCCCACACTGCTTTGGATGCAGCCCAGGATAGGGTTGGCCTTCTGGACTGCGAGTGCACATTGCCGGCTCATGTCCAGCTTTTCATCCACCAGTGCCCCCAAGTCCTTCTCAGCAGGGCTGCTCGCACAGCTTTGCTTCAACAGCCCGACTTTCTGGGCCTCATACACCTGGGAAAGCTTTTCAGCCCACGCGACTGTAAACACGCCTACCAACCAGCGTTCGGAGCAGAGATCAAATCCTACGTGATATGGTCACAACTGCTTAGTCCTCGAGGCAAAGAGGGTACAATTAGGTGCAAAGCTTTCCCCAGCGAAGGTCACCCAAATAGAGCAAACCAATTGCCCCCCTCCCGAAAACAGAGGTGTATCCCTAGGAAATGCCTAGGCTACAACGGGAGTGTAAGTAAGCGTTCAGCAATACCCCCCGTTTTGCATAAACGTTTGCATTTTGCCCCGTTTTGCGTAAACGGTGTGCGCTGTTACAACCTGTGGAGGCAGGCAGAGGAGAGCCCGGGGTGCTGCCAGCAGTGCCCGGGCGAGAGCCCTCCCGCGGCAGCGCCAAGCCTGGGTGCTGTCCTAGTGGGAGAGCAGCCGCGAGCACGCGTTCACGCTGGGTATCGCCCCGCAAACCGCAAACCGGCCTGTACCGGCGGAGGGGGTGGACCCGCAGGTCTGTTTTAGGGTACCCGACAGCGTAAGAGGGTCTTGCGCAGAAGAGATTTAATGTCGGGCAATAGAAGTAGAGCTTCATACGGTACCTTTGCCGGTGAGCTGGCTACACGTGCTTGACAGCTTCGACGTGGTAAAGGATGGTTCTTTGTCATAGTGCAGCCTATGATCATACGCTAATGAGATCCCAGATGCCTGGACAACACTTGAATTTAAGCGTCCCAAATCTAAGTTGAACCAGCGCCGCAAAATCTGTCATCCTTAACGCACTCCACTTTTGTGTAAGAGTGCCACAAAACTAATTTGAGTTGCTACCGGCTGATGATTCTCCCCAGATATTCAATTTGAAAATTAATATTTTCTTCAATATTAGTTGCACTCAGCTATAATATATTTTCCTACAAGCACAAAAAGGAGGTGGTTGTTCCAATATAGTGGGAACAATTGGAGCTAAGGAAAGAGGGAAGTCATATGGTAGAGATTATAATCGGGCAAGCTGAAAGCAGTGGCCATTTTAATTGTGCACCGATACATTTCTCAGTATAACCGAGACAATACGACTGTCTTCTCCCAAACAAATTAAATATATACTGACACTTTGTAAGATCTTCATGTACAAAACTCGAGATGAAATTAGGGATAAGAAAACAACTGAAATTCAATTATTTGGCTTAAATTTTTTCTGTCAAGCAACACATGTTAATGGGGAATCTTTTCTAATTTTTATTCTAATTGAAAACAAATGCCATCAAAAATTATGAAGTTTCAAAACAATTCACTTCTGTTTTTCTTACTCCGTTTACTTCAGTTTTTTGACAGCCAGAGTGGCAAAAAAAAAAAAAAAAAGGATACTGTGATATCAAGAAAGAGGGACACACACTGAAGGTACAGCTAAGAACAACAAAGTACGTCATTCTGCAATTTCTGGCAGATGGGCAGCGGCTAAAGTTGACATCACCAAGGCATCGTTTGTATTAGAAATGGCTCCAAGCTGCACAGATATTGACCACATCCTACTAAAGTCATACTTCTTATGTTTCTCACACATACGACCCACTTTTGCCTACCAAGAGCTTTGAGTAATTAACTGAAGCAGCAAAACCATGAAGTACTCCTTAAACTGAGTCACAAAACTGGCCTTGTCTGTAGCTACTTTAATAAAAGAAAGCTGTCTTGTGGGTACAGCTCTGATTCAACGGGGCACTTAAGCGCATGCTTACACCCGTCGTGATTTAGGACAGCACTGGTTAAACCTGCGAGAGACAAAAGAAAAGCTTACCTCCTTTTGTTTGATCTGAATCTTAATTACGTGTTGCCAGAGGCCAAACTTTGACTAGAAGTTTTTCATAGAGATAAAACTGTGTGGTGGGAAGGGAAGGGAAGGGAAGGGAAGGGAAGGGAAGGGAAGGGAAGGGAAGGGAAGGGAAGGATTTTGTGGAATTGTCAATTGTGGAAACTTTTGAAACGTATGTTGGAAATTAGATTTCACAATCAGGCCTGGGCAGATTCAGAAGTGAATTAAATGCAATGCAATGTCCATCTCCTTTTCTCTCCCAGTGAACCAAAACACACATTTGGGGATACGGTAAAATAATGAAGACTGATGTTTTCCATTCCTCATTATCCTCCTGCTGGAACAAGCGCAGAGCTCAACACGGAAGCACTAGAGGGACTCAGCTGCCTTTGATGAATTAAAAAAAAAATTTAAAAAACCCTCTGCACCTGTTTCCTCTTGATTCTTTTAATTTATAGTTTTATTTATTTGCATTTTTAAAGGAGTAATAGTTGATGTCAGACAGGAGAGCCCCCAGAGTGACATCTGAATTCAGCTCCAGCTGGAGCAGATCCAAGGGGATGCTAAACAGCTGCCTGGCAGACAAGAAGGTCGCAGGCATTAAAGAATATAAATGTAAAAATCCTGCATAAAATAATTTTGAATCTGATATAAGCTAGCAAAAGCCAGGCAATTCAGAGTTAATGCTTCCATTTGCATAGGGACAAAAATTTGTATTAACTTGTTTCCAAAGCCCAGTCTGAAGTAATGGATATTACCCGCATAAGGACACTGGCTTTTGTGACGCTAAGTCATATACTTACAACTTTATTCCAGGTTTTAAATTAGATTCCTGTTGGTCTGACTTTAAAAATCAGTAGATTAATATTATTAAGTCTGTGCTACAGATGTTCTCAGCACTGCCTGACAGCTTTAACTGCAAGGAATGAATGAAAGAGCTCCTGTCTTTGGGGGTAGCGCAGAGGAGGAGGAGGCAGAGGCTGACACCGTCCTGCTGAAGACACCCCAGTGCTGGGAGGGCAGGAGAGGGGCTTTGCCCCTGGACTCTCCTAGTGGGAGACGGGCTCTCGAGAGTTTCTGGATGGAAGTTCATGCATGACACTGACAGCGTATTTGTTGGGAATTTGACAGGTATGTGAGCGCTTACAGCAGTATGGAAATTTCACTTTCTAGTACCGAGAGGGTCATGTAAAGACTTGAAGGAGGTGGTGAAGATATTGGCAACACTAGCTAGTTTAAAGTAAGCTAGTGACATCATCTTGGTGCCAGCAGTGCTTTGGGGTTTTGCAAAGGATCATCTCTAGCCAGATTCCCCTTCCCCAGCTGCAGGTACTGCGTTTTCCTTGGGCTCCAGGGCCACTGCCAAGCTGCAGACTGATGGAAACCCACTCCAGCGTGGGGCCAAGCACCATCGTACACAGCCCCCAGCCAGGGTGAACCTGGTCTGAGCTCAGAGCTACCAAAATAACTTGCATGTTTGGCATCATTGATTCTACACATCACCGGTTTCTCTTGAGACACGTGTGCTCGCCGGTAGCATGCAAATTATTTGTTCAAAGAACGAAAAATAAAGCCAAGGTTTGCATACAACATTCACAAAAGATACCAGGAGGGGGCTTTCCATTGGAAATGGTTGATATGATGACTGCAGACTACCTAATGTGCAGCAACAAAGCTGCCTGTAAGCATGAATAGGGCATAACTTCCAAGAATAGAGATAGGTTGCAGTCATTCAACTCAAACAGCTTTGCAGTGGCAACACTACAAAGGACCTTATTAAATCAGGAGGCAACAAAGTCTAGTTTATTGTCTCCAGCAGAGACTTGGTTTAGTGATTTGGCCTGAAGAGGAACACTGTGTCAGAGAACAGAAAATACAATTTCATAAGGTTACTGTATTTATTGTCCAGGTGTTTTCAGCTTGTCCTGGTTGTTTTGGATCTGAGATGAGAAAATGTTGACAACGTGCTGATGTTTTGGGTTGTTGCTAAGCAGTCAAGGACTGTCCATCTTCTCATGCTGGGCTGCCAGCGAGAGGGCTGGGGGTGCACAACAACCTGGGAGGGGACGCAGCCAGGACAGCTGACCCAGGCTGGCCAAAGGGATATTCCATACCATACAATGTCATGCGCAATATATAAATCTGGGGGAAGAAGAAGGTGTGGGGGGAGTCATTCGGAGTGATGGCGTTTGTCTTCCCAAGTCACCATTACGCGTGATGGAGCCCTGCAGCTTCCCTGGAGGTGGCTGAACACCTGCCTGCCCGTGGGAAGCGGTGACTGAATTCCCTGTTTTGCTTTGCTTGTGTGCGCGGCTTTTGCTTTACCTGTTAAACTGTCTTTGTCTCAACCCACGAGTTTTCTCACTTTTACGTTTCTGATTCTCTCCCCCACCCCACCACGGGGGAGGGAGCGAGCGGCTGCGTGGGGCTGAGCTGCCGGCTGGGGCTAAACCACGACACAGCTGTCAGTTCTGGGGGAGAATCACTTTTCTTTTTAATGTCAGTGGTGACGGAGGATCCTTTGACGTTACTGGGTTGAAGAGTGAGGTTTGACCTGGTGTTATCCAGACAGCCGCAGCTCTGCACCCATGAAGACCTGCCCTGTTGTGGAGCGGTGCTGGGAGCCGTGTAGTAGAAAACAAAAAGTCGGTGGATTTTTTCAGCGCCAGGAAAATGTATCCTACAATTTGCATTTGATTTCAGTTGGATGCCAGGAAAGTGCTTCAAAGAATGGAAATTACTTGCTACTCAAGACCTGAACTACTAAACGATAAGTGTTTGGCACATACATTTTCATGACTCTAGAGGAGAATTTTTAACTTCCAGGCATGCTGCTTAGCTGCTTTTCACCACAATTCACACAGCCATGGGTTTTTCTGTCTACCTGAGTATCTGACATCCTGAATGTCAAGTGGCCTAAATCTACTTCGTGTTATCCTCCAGTGGAGCCTGATGTACATTGTAGCCAGCCAGATCTCTTCTTGCTTCGGGTCTGCCTACGCGTCTGACTAGTGAGAGCTTGTTTGCTTTTGCCAGGGGCTGTTTGATAGACTCACACGAGACCTGCCTAAGTAAGCCTTGCTCTTAAAAGCATTGCTGGCATAGTAATGTCATTGAAGAACACGAAAAGAAAAACACAACCCAATTTGTTGTAGCTGTAACAGAAAAAAAGTCCTAATGAAGATGCGTTTATACTGGCCTAAGTCCTTTAGTCTATTCTGAGAACTGATCTAAGCTACACCAACAGGGAAATTTCATTTGCCGATCTAAATGAGGTTTGCACTTTCACATGTACAGAAATAGCTCCGCTGGTTAAAGCCGTGTTGGTAAATCCAGTTACGTATAGACGAGCATTAAGTAGCTTTCCCTGTCCTGAGCGTGTTAGGAAACAGTCTCCCTCTCCCCCTTGGTTTTCTTGTCGGGCGGGAGGAGAAGGGAGGCAATAGCTCTGTTCTCTCGACCACCTCTCCGGACCGCTCGGAGGTGCAGGAGGTCACAAGGCCAGCGCTCCTGCTTTTCTCCCGCATTTCCAGCTACAGTGCGGTGGGGCTGTGAAGGAGGTTGGGTGCCACACACCTTCTCTTACATACCCCCGTGCCCATGGTAGTTACCCACTACCTTTAAATATTTAGGCCATTGGAAACCTGGGGGAGATTTCAAAATATTTCAGGAGCTGGGTCGCATACGAAGTTTGTTGATGCCTCCACCAAAACCGTCTTAATGGACATAACTTTACGCAAATAAGCATCCAGTAACCAGGAAAGTAAAAATTTCACCTCACATGCCATTTCAGCTGGCTAAAGATAATACATCCCACCCCATATGCTTCTCAGCAGGGTCTGTGATGGAAAAGCTGACAAAGATGACTTTGTCTCAGCAGACAAAGAACAGTCAGCAGCACTTTAAAATCTGAGGATGGAAGCATTATTTTTGGAAACAATAAATGCTATTTTTAAACAATTTAATATCACGATCCTTTGAAATCCAAATGTGAAGGCAGCGTCAGGCATAAGCAATAGTCTTGTTTAAGCTTAAATTTAACATCAAATGGTCATTACAGGCGAGCTTTGTTCCCTAGCAATAAGACGTCTGCACATCACAGATGCACAACTTCTTCAAAGAACTGCCAGATTACGGGATTACTCTGAGGAAAATTTCGCAATGGCGTTTGATTCCTTCCTGATGAAGTGATTTTCCACAACACTTTTACTGTTACAGCATATTGGCAGATGAAGAGAGACTGGGGAATGAAGTGCATTTGCTAGTACTACATAGTAACAATAAATGCAAACCTCAGTGTCTTGATAAAGGAGTCCAGACCTATGGATATACTTATAGAATCACAGAATCTTTGGGTTGGAAGGGACCTTTTAAGGCCATCTAGTCCAACCCCCCTGCAATGAGCAGGGACATCCACAACTAGATCAGGTTGCTCACAGCCCCGTCCAACCTGACCTGGAATGTTGCCAGGGATGGGGCAGCTACCATCTACCTCTCTGGGCAACCTGGGACAGGGTTTCACCACCCTCATTGTGAAAAGTTTCTTCCCTAGGTCTAGTCTAAACCTACCCTCTTTTAGTTTAAATCCATGACCCCTTGTCCTGTTGCTACAGGCCCTGCTAAAAAGTCTGTCCCCATCTTTCTTATAAGCCCCCTTTAAGTACTGGCAGGCTGCAGTAAGGTCTCCCTGGAGCCTTCTCTTCTCCAGGCTGAACAACCCCAACTCTCTCAGCCTGTCCTCACAGGAGAGGTGCTCAATCCCTATGATTATTTCTGTGGCCTCCTCTGGACCCGCTCCAACAGGTCCATGTCCTTCCTGTGCTGAGGGCTCCAGAGCTGGACGCAGGACTCCAGGTGGGGTCTCACCAGAGTGGAGTAGAGGGGCAGAATCCCCTCCCTTGACCTGCTGCCCACACTGCTGTGGATGCAGCCCACTATACGGGTGGCCTTCTGGACTGTGAGTGCACAATTGCCAGCTCATGTCCAGCTTTTCATCCACCAGTACCCCCAAGTCCTGCTCAGCAGGGCTGCTCTCAATCCCTTCATCCCCCAGCCTGTACTGATATCAGGGGTTGCCTTGACCCAAGTGCAGGACCCTACATTTGGCCTTGTTGAACCTCATGAGGTTCACACAGGCCCATTCCTTGAGCTTGTCCAGGTCCCTCTGGATGGCATCCCATCCCTCAGGTGTGTCAACTGCACCACTCAGCTTGGTGTCATCTGCAAACTTGCTGAAGGTGTGCTCGATCCCACTGTCTATGACATTGATGAAGATATTAAAGGGTACTGGTCCCAGTGCAGACACCTGAGGGACACCACTCACCACTGATCTCCATTTGGACATTGAGCTGCTGACCGCTACCCTCTGGATGTGACCATCCAACCAATTCCTCATGCACTGAACAGTCCACCCGTCAAGATGAGTCTTCTCCAAAGAAGCAGTTCTTAGCATTGACATTTTCTTTGCAGTAGGTATGGGTCAGAGCCGTTTTTCCTCCTGTTTCACAAACCAAAGGGCTGTTCCCAAGATAGTTCCACTGCTTTGGAGAGATGACCATGTCCTCCTCCCCAGCCAGCCGCATGCCGGGAAAGCCATGCACACGAGCGAGGGTCCGGCATTCCAGGCCAGGAGTTTGCCTGCACCTTCCCTCCTCGGTCCATGCTGATTAGTTTAATGTGACCCAGGTGGCAGATGCAAGAAATATGCCTTGGAAGAAAAGACTGAGTGGGACATGTTGGCTGCAGCCCTTGAATTAGCTGCAGCTGGCTGAATTTGGGGCAGTGGCTTTCTCTTCCTCTCCCTGTAAAATGCTTTGTACTATAGTGCTACAATAATACAGCTAATTACAGGCCAGCATTTGCAGTAAGTGATGGAGGTTCAGATGTACTGTGATGCAGCCTTTAAATACTAGATTTCCTGCCTTTTAGGTACTTATATTTACAGCCTGCATGTTCTTTTATGTGTGTAATAAGTGGAGAAATGATACTGTTGGCGAGTTTATGATCAAGAGGTAGAGTATTATTTTAAGTGGCTTTATCAGAAACAACTATTTTTGAGAGCAGGAAGCTTTTCTTTTTGTTTGAAATGTAAATATTGTGCAATGGTGTACGTGTTGCAAATGTTAGAAAGGAATTCTGAAAAGCTGTTAGCAGGTGCTAAAAGAAATATCAAATAGCCTACTTGTAATGGCTGGAGTAAAGATAATTTATCCCTTATTGTTTATATTAATCTCTAACATTTTTTCATCTCAGTTGTTGCACAAATAAGCAAGCATTTTATTTTTATAGTGTTTTTTAGTTTAAAATTAGAGAAGATGATTTTTTTATTTGCCAAGGGCTGAGCTGGTCTTTCAAATGTGATGGGCTCTACATTAACAAATGTTCTTGTCTTATTCAAGCCCAACAGCAGAGCATAAAATCCTGTCTCTGCATGTTGTACAATAAGCAGTTATAGTATCTGGACCGTACAGTCTTCTCTTTCTCCTCCATTCTCTTTCTGCATTGCAAAGCTTGCTTTCTTTTTATCTTTTTTTTTTTTTTTTCCCCCCATCCATGAAGTGTGCACTTTTCTTGGGCAGAGAGTGTCCTAAAATAAAAGGAGAGCAAGTTAATTTATAGGGTGAGATAATATGATATCTGTTTTGAAGCAAAATTCAAACCCTCTGTTGAAATTAAGGATGTGTTCCACTTCAAAACCAATGAGATGCTGTTAGTCCCCTCAGGCTCCTAAAAGAATTAAGCTTTTTGTTTTTTCTTTGCATCTCGACCGATACCATCTCATACCCTCCACTTTCTCCCATTCCTGAAAGGAGAAGATCTATATTTGTTACATAGCTCTGCGCTCTGTAACCCTCTTCCTCTTCCGCCACCGCCTGCGACAAATGGTTGGGCTGGCTTTACCGCCTTGGCTCCCGACCCTCTCCCGCGCCCAGCGGGTGACAGCGGGACTCAGAGGTGGGGACGCCTGGTTCGCTCTCACTTCGTAGAGTCAGGAAAAGACAATGTCAACCAGGTAAACAGAGACGTGGATGACACAAGGAGAACCCAAACGGGCAATACTCATCCCTGGATACTCTCCACATCAGCCAAGCCAGGGCTGATACCGCTCTGCAAGCACAGGCAGATGCCCTTTACCTCATACTTGAGCAGCCCCAGAGAAAGCAGAGAGGATAAAACAGCCTGGGCAGAAATGTTTGAGGGTTGTTGGCCGCAGGTGATGCGTTTGGTAGCTTATGGCAGCAGGGCAAGGGTGGCCGGGAGGCTGGTCATGTCTCCTGGGGGAGGTGGACTCTTGGCCACAGAGGTGGAGCGGGACCCAGCTGCAAGCCCGTGGGGCATTTTCATCGCGCTTTTGTATTTATCTCCTGCAACACGTGCACATGAAATAACACAACATCCAAGTCCTTCTTTACAGAGATGAAGCCACTAGGGTAGAGGAAGCCCTGAAACAAGTGCCTTCCTGCAGTTTCTGGGTGGAGAGCAAGGCAAGGGGTGAACTGCCTTTCAGGAAGGGGTGCAAATGCACAGATGGTATCTAACGATGCTGTTCCTTAAATGAAAGAGACATGTAGGTAATAACACAAATTAACAAACCCCAAATGATCAGTTACCTGCCTCTCAATTTCCTAGGCAAACAGCTCCACTCAGAAGCACTGAGAGCAGAGATCTCCCTTTCTTTTTTTTTCCTTTCTTTTTTTTCCCTCTCTTTTTTTTTCCTTTTTTTTTTTTTTTTTTTTTGCAGGGGGGATGATGGATGGACATGGAGGACTTTTCTTTTTCTGGAGAAAAATGTTAAGGCTGTTTGGAAAAAAAAAAAATGTTGGACAGAAATTTGCACAAATGCTCCAGAGCTGGATATGAGGCCTGTGAAAAAAGAGTTAAACCAACTGTGGGGTGAGGCTTCCTTTCCTTACACAAGCACTGAAGGGAGGATCTAAATGGCTTTTTGGGAAATGTGGGATAGAAGATGCTTTTGGGGAATCCTCTATACATGCAGGATTATGGGACAGACTATGCCTTAATGTGCTGCTTTTCTGTCCATTTTTGTTGAAGTCATTTTCGTTTCCTACTAGCAGAGCTTCCTGTGAGGAGAAAAGCCTTCTTGACAGTGAATACGTTTTGCTTTTCCAGTCTGCATTTTGCACTCTCCAGATGGCTCGTGGTCATCACACCTCAGACCTCTTACAGATACATCTTTGTGACCGCCGTCATCTCCTACACGGCATGTACAGTAAGTTCATTTTAACTTGTAACGCGACATTGCCGTGTCTCAGGTTCCTTCTGCCAACTTGTACATTGCACTAGCGACATGCCCGCCGTGGCCCTGAGCGGCGTGCCGAGCACACCGATAACTCGTATGACCATCAGAAAATAAACGCTCCAGTTCATCGGCTCCAGGCTGAGCCGGGCTGGCATACTCATTGCCCTGAGATTGAACGGCAAGGGCAGGTCTTTGGGACAGGGGCAATTCCTTCTTGTGACGGTACGGCACGTAGCACCGAGATGCCTTGACCCACGGCTGAGACACTCACGGCTTAGCACAGTGCGATCATCCAGGAGTAATTCAATTTTTGGTGAAAACGAAGGTAAAATGTTTGTTGGTGCCAAGCACCCATTATGTCTGCCCCAGGCCATGTACAGCTAAGATTAATTGAGCTCAAAGCTCATTGCAATAGGAGCAAATCAAACTTGATAGCTCACACATAAGGGCTTAATTACTCTGGAAAGATGAGTCTGTGTGCCCAAACTGGTGATGAGGACTCCAGGGCACTTCAAAGTCTGTACAAAAGAAGGAAAACCTAGTGCTTCTTAGAAAACATGGGCTTGCCCAACATCCTCTGGATAGTCCTGCCTGTTGAGAAGATGCTGTGAACATCTTTTTGGCAACGTATTTAGGTGCATCGTGGACAACTGCAGTTCCCAGTATGCTCAATGGAGAAAGATGGGCATGTTGGAAGAAGGTAGCGGAGGAGGCGTAGTAATTCAAACCATCAAGATTTCTGCCTCCCCTTACTTATGTCTTCTCTTCCTGCAGTCACGCTGCTCAGGCTTCGTGACAGGTAGCTACCTCCAGTCAAGTTGAGACACGCAAATCCATGCCTCTGTTGATAGAGAAGGGTCAAACCTCAGTGTCTCCATGACATTAGACCCCATTCCCCAATCCTGCTGACATTAAAGGTATGGTCTCAGAAGCAAGGGGAAGAGAAATATGACATTGTAGAAAGCCTGAGAGCAGAATTAGGCCTTAGTGTAGTCAGTCTCCCCTCCTTAATTCTACTTCCTTCAAAGAGGTAAAAGTTTGGCAAAATGTCTCCTTTTGGAAATAGTTGCAGAAAGAATGATTTTGCATCAACATATGAAAGCCAGGTTTTAAAATTCTTGTCCCAAAACCTCATGCAAAATACTATGGCTCCTTCAATGATTAAATCCAGTTCTCTTTCTTGTTCAGAGCTGTCTAAAAATAGACAAGCCCATGGAAGGACGGTGGGCAAGCAGTGGGGATTGCACCACATGTATGGTTAGACAGGCTTTGATTTTCCAGCATTAGTTTCTTTTTCCAGTAAATACTATAAATTAATAATATATTAATATTTGTGAAAAGAAACCTTTAAATGACATGGGAGTCTACAAACTAAATGAGACCTGGGACAGGGAAATGAAAACAATTCTTCACACTTTATATATTTTGGCCTAAGTTGTAACATTGTGTCACATCAGCTCACTAAATAATCTTAAACCAATACCTGATGTTTTTAACTCTAAAAACTCTTAAATTTGACTATTTTTTAGCTAAGTAAAGCAGGTGAAAACCAAAGGACATACTGACATGAATAAGCAACCTCTGAGGTAATATTATAGGTATATCAGTTGTCCTAGACTTCATTAATAGTATATTTGCTTGATCTTAAGCAGTTCCTTCTCCATATTTTTAGATTTAGCTAAACAGCATGAAATCTTCAACATAGGCCAAGCCAGATGTGAAGACAAGAAAGGCCCTTTAATGTTTCTCATAAAATCTTTCAACTTGCTGTCTCCATGGTGGTTTTTTCCTTAAAAGTTATTAGTATTTCCAGTTACAAAGGTTTGTGAAGAGCATGCAGGAAGCTTAGTTACATAATTATTCTCCCCTTACCAGTGCTTATATGAAAATTCTAGTTATTTTCTTCATCACTTGGTCTTGCACAATTTTCCAGTGCATAGAGTTTCAAATAAATTTCTATCTGTGCAGTATGGCAAACTGATTTTTTGAATCTGCTTAAAAGCATAGGAAAGTTCAGGGCCACAACATCTATTCATTAAAATTTTGCTTGGTAGGCTAAAGTACATGAATAGAATTGAATCTTCTCAATATCAAGCATGTCCTAAGGCAGCAGCTTGCAGAATAATAAGTTAACCATGTCACTGGTTCTAATTTTAGGTAATTGAGTACTTATTTCGCAGTCCTCTTCCTCTTGGGGCAGAGTGTCTGGCTTGTATGCACATGTAGCAGAGAGTCCTTGTAACTTCTTATTCCTTGCCTAAATCCCTTCTCCCCCTCAGATGTCTCTGAGGAGGCAAACAAGGTTCTGCCATCCCTGCCCATGGTATTGTGAAGCCCCATACATTTTCCCTCCTGCTGTTTGATTGACAGTTTCTGAGCATGTTCTTTCATGTGCTCCTCCAGTTTCCGCAGTGACTGACCGATTATGTCAGACGTTTTGGGTTTACCCTGTGTTTCAGACAGCAATTTCCATTTTCCTTACTGGATTCCTTGGAGATAAGTGACCAGTGACTCCTCTGACAGGACTCATTAAGTGTTATGAATCCATTCAGTGTATTACCTGATATTTTAATGAAAATTTGTTTCAGAGTTTCCACATCTGTGTGTTAAGAAGGAAAGAACATATGAGCTGAGGTTTTCTGCTTAGAAGTCATCACAGCAGGTTCCCAGTGACCAACTCTTGCTTTAGTCAGCGAACGCAGCTGCCACCTAGGGACTTCACTCCTTCCTTCCAAATATACAGCTAGGCTTTCATATTACTGCCTCTACAGAAAATTCACTCATCTCTTGCGCTTGCATGCTTTGGGACATGAAGACAGAGACAGAGTTGTTCTCACCCAGTTACGGTTGGGAAAGCAAGTCTTTTCAATCCTATCCTCCACAGCAAAATGAAACAAATGAGATAATGGGCTGGTAGATGTATTATTTATGCCAGCAGTTTCAAGGAACTGTGACGGGTCAGCCTCATGTCAGGTGTCCTCAACATCAGAGAAACCAGCTTTCATTCATATGGGAACTAAGTGAAGATTTTATTGACGTTGGTTTGGTAGTGTTCAGTAAGGGGATAAATTCTGATCTTACTTTAGCGTAATTAAGGTTCACAGTTCGGGGGATTACCATGACATTTGAAGTACCTATAGATTTATTTTTAAATTTATCTGCTCCCCTCACCAAAGTCCTTCTGTGTTTGTATGTTTAGTTGTTTTCTTTTAGTGTGGAAGATTCCAGTAGTTTAGTTTTCTATCTATCATGTAGTCCACACAATATTAATTTGTATCTCTACAGTTTCTGTAAGTTTTAGATGACTACACATTGCTAGATATTATTGCTAACAGAAACAGAGTAATAAACCATCATCTTGACTTGTTGGAATAAGAAGGACCTCTTAGAAGAAGAAAACTTCCATAACAGCAAAGAAACTCAATAATGGTTCAACACAAAACAAGTGTGTTGATTCATTTGTAACCTGCTTTTCCCTAAAGTGTATGGGCGGCCTCTGAGGCACAAGAGTCAAGAGACAATATAACTTCCAGTTATTGAAAAGAAATACGCAGAATATGGCAGTCTCCCCTCACATCTCCTACACAGCTTGACATCGTTGTTTGATGCTTCCTTCTGTTTGTTTCTGTTCATCGCTGACCTCCGTTTCTCGCTGACCCCAGCGTGCCGACTGGTGTAAAGAGGGGATGGGGGAAGCTGGACGCCGGAGGTCAGGCGTCCTTGCAGACTCTCCATCAACGCCCAGATGTGGCATAAGTGCCCAGTTCTCCATCAAGGACCTAGAGTTCTTAGATTGTTTCTTCACTTTTGCAAAACATCTGAAAAGATTTGGAGTAGTTGAAACTCCTCTAGACTCTCAAATTTCCACTTAGAAGGTAGGCTTATTATAAACTTCAGTGAGAGAACGACTTACCATTTATAAAATAAAATTCATTGCAATTGCCTATTGTCTGAAATGCTATTTTCATTATGTTTTTGAAGATAATAGTTGCCAGTCAGAAAATCCAGCCAGTTTCCACAGATTGCATGTCTTTTTTATCAGAGGAAACACACGCCAGTTCTGTGATTGCATTTTTTTTTGTTGTTATTTTTGTGGTCTGTAGAGGGAGAGATTCCTTGGACCTTTCCCCATCACCTTTCCATAACCTCATCACTTCTCATGTCCAGCTCTACTTCTGAACATATGTTTATATTTTGTGATATAATGTGAGAATAGTTGTGGTCATTACTCAGCCTGGGTGAATTTCATGGTAATTAAAGTTTTGGTTTTTTGTTTTTGAAAGATAAGTTGCCTAAGGGGCCATATCTATTTATAAGCTCCCCCCTCACCCCAGACTTCCTAAAATGATTAGCATGTGAAAAAGTGCTTTGCTTTTGATGTAGTAGCCATCTGCACTAGGGGGAAAGGCTTGTATTTCTGCATTTTGCATCTAGTTCCTGAGCCAGCTAAGGGTGTCATGTGCAAAATAAGTAATTAAAATATCTTTTTAGAGGACTGGGGGAGTAAAAGCCTTCACTGTTAGATAACCCTGGAAATAATCTCACACAGATACAAGGAAAAGAAATACCCTTTAGCCCAGAAATCTAGATGCTGAAATTACGCACTCACTGGACTCATATATGCAAAACCCACTGCTATAAATTATTCATCTCAAGAGAGCACAAATTGCAAGACTGGGCTTGCAGTGGCTAATACTTTCTGGTCACCTCACTCTTAATTTCTTCTAGACCAAGAATGTGTATGATAGCATGCAGATGGCACTCAAACGACTGAAGGGATTAATTTGGCTCAGTGGAATACAGGCTTGTATAAGGTCAGTGTTATTTTGCTGTTCTTGAATGCAACTTCTTTGAGCATGCTGACTGCTGTAATTCTATTGCTAAGAATGTAACCAATTTCAGGACTAAAATTATTACAAAAAATGGTTATGGGACTTGTAAGTCTTAGGAAGTGGAATGAGCATGCAACATAATACTTTGCTAGATATAGAAATGCGTTGCAGAGATTTGTTTATCTGGTATCTTACAGAGTTTCTAGTCAAAGAGCAGAAGGCAACATTTCCCATAGTGTCTGCCTAACGTATTTCATCTGAGCTAGCTAGAAGCCCTACCTTGTTTACGATTATGTTCTTTCTCAGTTATTGCAGGGCTGACGGTGGCATCCTCAAAATAGTAGCCATTAGAAGGCTATACAGTGCTGTAAGAGGCTGTATGTTTTACTGCAACCAAAAGGCAACCCAACTTTAGGGGCTACTTACAACTGTAGCTGAAAACTGAAAAATCTCATGTATCGCCTAGGAAGTGAGCAGGGAAGACGACTAGGTCATATATTAAAAGATAAATGGCATTCAATGACATTTCCCGAATAATAAGAGTCAGAGATCACCTCTATTCCAAGCCGCCTGTCAAAAAATAACCCCTCTTAAAATAAATGACAAATTCCAAATAAGCTATGGCACAATGGTCTGTACTATAGTAGTGTGGCATCTCAATTCATCACTCTCAAGAGAACCATACTTATTTCTAAAGACCTCATCTTATTAACGTTGTGAACTTTCAGTAGTAAAACACGGCATCTGTTGTATATTATTGTTTCGTTCTTACAGCACAATCAATACTCGAATCTGTTATGGTGCTTTCAGATTAGTGTTATTATTTTCAGAATAAGCAAATAGCGAAAATGGAGAGGAAATGGAAGAAGGGAAGTGTTCCACAGAGAGAAACATTTCACAAACAGCAGTGGATCATCCAAGCATGCTCTCTGCTGTGCTTCAGGAAAACAAGTCATTTACCAGATGTTTCAAATTGTGTGTAAAATATAAAAGAGCATATTGGGGAAAATGTATTTAATGCTAGAATACTCATCTGTCTATTGTAAGAATACTAGAGCTAGCTTAAAAATATTAAAATACATCCTATTTTACCCTTGCAGTATATGGCTATATGTATTGGGTTTGCATGGCAGGGTTTTGGTAGCGGGGGGGCTTCAGGGATGGCTTCTGTGAGAAGCTGCTAGAAGCTTGTCCCGTGTCCGACAGAGCCAGTGCCAGCCGGCTCCGAGACGGACCCACCGCGGGCCAAGGCCGAGCCACTCAGCGCC
>NW_010555501.1:11205-18402 GCF_000687285.1 Phaethon lepturus | reverse complement strand
CCCATGGTGAGGCCGGCTGTGCCCCTGCAGCCATGGAGCTCCACGCTGGAGCAGATCTCCACCCGCACCCAGGGAGGAGCCCACGCCAGAGCAGGGGGATGCCCAAAGGAGGCCGTGACCCCATGGGCAGCCCGCGCTGGAGCAGGGTTGCTGGCAGGACTTGTGACCCCGTGGAGGGACCCAGGCTGGAGCAGTTCATGCAGAACTGCAGCCCGTGGGAAGGACTCACGTTGGAGAAGTTCATGGAGGACTGTCTCCCGTGGGAGGGACCCCAGGCTGGAGCAGGGGAAGGGTGTGAGGAGTCCTCCCCCTGAGGAGGAAGGAGCGGCAGAGACAACTTATGATAAACTGACCACAACCCCCATTCCCCGTCCCCATGTGCCACTTGGCAGGAGGAGGCAGAGAATTCAGGAATGAAGTTGAGCTGGGGAAGAATAGAGGGGTGGGGGAAAGGGATTTTAAGCTTTGTTTTTTATTTTTCATTACCCTACTCTGATTTGATTGGTAATAAATTAAATTAATTTCCCCAACTCGAGTTTGTTTTGCCCATGACAGTAACTGCTGAGTGATCTCTCCCTGTCCTTATCTCGACCCATGGGCCTTCGGTTACATTTTCTCTCCCCTGCCCAGCTGAGGAGGGGAGCGATGGAGCAGCTTTGGTGGGCACCTAATGTCCTTTGCTTCCAGGATCTGAGGAGATTCTTAGTTTTGCTACATTTTTCTATCTGTCAGAAATGAGCCGATTTCCCTTTTTCTTTTTATTCTCCCCCTTTATTGACTTCTTTCCCTCTATTATTTCACTTTTTTTCTATGGTGACTCTTTTAAGCAGGATGGAGATGTGGACACATACATTAAGCACTTGGGTGAACATCAAAAGACAGAGATCTACCATTCCAGCATGCAGAAATGGAAAAGAGTGCAGACTGTGGAGATTACAGACAGAGTGCCTGCTACACTGAGTCTGCTAGAAGCAAGACAGAAAAAGTGTATATTAAGATAGGTCAATCCAAGAAACTTGTTTTTTAGCGACTTCTCATTATTACAAGAGGGGAGAAATAGGGGCCAGTATGAGAGCTGCCAAAGAAGTGGGAACGTTATGTCTTGCGGTGCAAATTATTATTTGGGGCACTGGCTTTTTGGCCTGTGATAACTGAACACAAAATTTTTGGTATCTGTGCTTGGTTGAAATAGATATTGCAGTCCTGTGCACACTTAGCCTACAGCACCACATCTCCCAAGCGGCAAGCAAGTTATAGCAGCGCACAGCAAACCCCCCAAAGTCTGTTTTCACAGAGACTTGCGTCCTGAAGGCAAACTCCTGTACATCCTGTGACATTTGATAAAGACAACTACAAATTCACAGAGGTTTTCTGTATATTACACATACTGCAGGAGAGCGGAGAGCAAAGAAGAGAAAGATAATATTGTCTCTCTTCTCAGAGTGCCAAAGGGCTTGCACTGAGACGCTGACCATGTTCCCTCTGAGCAAAACATCAACTCCCACCCATGAAGGACACGGGCATGGCAGGGGTCTGCATGCAGAGGGGCTCAAAGCACACTCTAGCCCTCATTCTCCACAGTCCCTTGTGAAGTGTCATTGCAGGGGCATCAGTACACACGTGCTGAGGAGAGGCTGGAGCACAATGGAAGTTTCCATGACTGCTTTAGAGGTGTGCTGAAACGGAGGAGACAGACAGACAACATGCGGTAACAGTCCTGACCCAAAGGGGCCTCACCCTGCCTGGGAAAGACGTAACTCCAGTTGAAACTGGGAGAGCAGAAAAAAGTGGTAGCGGAGCAGCTGTAGGCATTTCCAAGTGTCTTCTAGTAACACTGTGCCAGCTGAGTTCTCTTTTTTCCTTAGTCTTTTATACGCCTTTCCTGAAAAGGCATTACTTAAAATATGGCTAACATCTCTTGAAGTAATAAACTTTCCTTTTGGCTATATGACTGAGGTACAGCATTTGGGGTTTGCAAATGTTCAAGAACTGGCTGATTTGCATAGGTGCATTATTTCTTATAAGCCAAGCTGGCAATGCTGCCGATGGTTGCATTTGGCCAACAATTTCCCTTGTAAAATCCTGCTTCTGCTGGGGTAAATTAGTTTTCAGTACTCTGAAATTTCTTATGCCAGGCCTCTGCCTCAGGGTGAATACTTGCAGTTTTATTTTACAGTTACTGATGTGTTTTTTTAACATTTCTGCCAAAAAAAAAGTCATCTGTTCTCAAGATAATTGTGGCATGATGCGTTTTCCCATGTCCCTGAATTCTTACAAGTCTTCTACTGGGACAGCACAAGATTGTCATGCTTTGTAGGAAGAACTTGACTTCTGGACAGGGAGAGCCGTGTGTGTCTCTGCAGAAAAACCGCTTTGCTCATGAAATTTTGCCCAAATGTGGTTAAATGCATAAGCCTTTGAAGCATCTCTCTTCTACTATGCTAATTTGAAACTCACTAGGGTTTCTTGGCGAAAGCTCTGACGCTCCATCTCCATGGGCTCGGAGGTTCAGGCTTGAGCGCAACATCGCATCCAGCAGTTTTCAGGGCCGATGCAGCAGCAGAGCCAGGGCTGGAGCAGCCGGTGGCTCTCCTGGGTCTCACAATCCCTCTGTCAGCCCTGGGACCATCTGGCCTCAGCATGGGGAACACAGGCACAGGCTGGGTCAGTGAGTGCTGGGGAAAAAAAAGGATGGAGCTGGTTTGACTGGGGGAGGAGACTGAGCTTTCTGTAGCTCTCATCCGGGGAGTTCTACTTTTTCTGTCTCAAACCAAAGCCTGCAGGCTTTTGTAAAGCTCTAGAATTTAAGAAAATGAGGATAAAAACATCAATTTCTCAAAACCCTCTGCAAGGACTAGATGTAAAACTTGGACACTGAAAATGTCCAGGTTTAGGATGGCTCAGTTACAGTCCCAGAAATGAAGTGTGCTTCTTAAACTCATGTCAGTTCCCCCCTGCCTACCTCAGAAAGGTTATGTATTTTTTTCTAATTGCAAGTGCTGTAAGGATTGTTTTACAATGTTTCCAGTTTTATCAGTTCAGTAAATCAGTAAATTTTATTATATTTATCATGGTTGCAAGGGAAACTTTACAAGAGACACTTTCTTGCTCTTTGAGGTTATAAGGGACCCTGTGGCTTTACAGCGAAGGACAGAAAAACACTCAAGGCAGTGCTTAAAGTCTACAAAGATGCCAATAAGTTCTTGTGGCGTTGTTGAAGACCACTGCCCTCACACAGGTATGGCAAGGGAAGAAAATTGTCTGTCTGAGGTAAATATAAATGACTGAAGAGAGAGCAGACTGCACCCAAATGTTTTCCAATGTGCTGCAAAGATACACAACCAAAATCATACCTAATCAATCTGTCTCATTCCATTAGAGAGAAGTAAGGCATACATTCATAGACATCCATAGGCCTGGTGGAGAATTTGTCCAGTCCAACAATTTACCATGCATTAATACCCATGGTCCTTGTGGTCCCAGAAGAATCTAATGATTTATGTCTGAGGCATTTTTCGCATGTGAAACAAGTGCAATGATACTTCTAACAAACGGCAAATATGTGGGAGGATAGAGTCTGATTGTTTTGGGAAAGGAAATTAGACTGACTTAATATCTGTTCTGTTGGGGTTTTTTTAAAAAGGGAAGCAGAGAGACCACCGTGTTAGAAGGCTTTTGGGGAAGCAAAATGCTTGTATTAAAGGGAACTGCTGGAATGGTTAGCAGAGATAGGACTTGGGCTGTCAGAAAACCTTGGTGTTTGCCCAAAGTCCGTTCAGCTGGTCACCTTGGACAGTGCCACCATTTGCCCTGTGACCCTTCCCATTCTCCCAGGCAACATCAATCCTGGTGAGAAATGGGTGTAAATCAGAGTCCTCTAAAAGAGAATAATGCAAGAAAACAGGCTTCAGGCACAAATTAGTTTTAATTTAGCTGTTGTAACCCATTGTTTCAGAGAACATGGGAACTGCTGTGTTACATAGAGACCTGATCTATTCTGATCACAGCCTGACTGTATAACTCACACTGATAAATAGCTTCTTTTATACTAAACATCTGTGGGAAAGGCTGCTTCCCATGCTGGCCACATGCCTGCTAAATAAAACCCAGAGGAAATTGGCCAGGCAGTTCTGCATGCCATTGTGAGAGAGGTTAAGGTTCAGCAATGACCTCTGGTCCCTTGCCCCTTGAACTGATGAGGCTAGATGCACCATGAAGTTGGCGTACTAAGTCTTTGCATTGCTATAGGAGTGCCTTGACCAGTTAGGTTATTCTTTAAAAGGATTAGCTACTACAACTTAGGAAATGTGCTTTAGAATGGCCAGAGTCCTGCTTTTCCTTCCCCATCGAAAACAGAGGTTGCAAAAATGCAGAGTAAAAAAAAAAAATATTAGAAATGTTAAAATGCAGAAGCTAGACTGAAATATTTTTTCAAGCTGGTCGATTTATGGAAGGGAGTTTTATTAATAGTAACTTACCAGTTACATAATTGGTTGCATGCAGAAATCTGTAAAATTATAGTCCAATAATCTTTTTTAATAAATGTATTCATCCCCATAAAATAACCAATGATCAGCTGTGAAGCAAATACTAACTATGCTCTAAAGACAGATTTCGGTGATGAATGATCCAATTAACCAGACTGCAGAACTCTTTAAAACCCTTTTTTCACTCTTGGTGAAGTATCTTGGTGCTTTCACAATGTGTCCTGTAACAAACCTATCAAAGGGACTGCAAATAGAAAAGTCACATTGCAGTATGATTTTGCAGTTCGGTGTTTGATGACGGAGAACAATGCGTGCTCAGACACACTCAGTGTACCAGGGAGGATAGAAAGAATTTCAAAGAAGGAAAGAAGTACCATTGTGAACTTAGTAGCAACTCAGACCTCTGATTTTTAAGTGCCTTGGGACCAATTTACCTTTATACATAAGTAAATCCATTGAAGACCAATATGCAATAACTGAATCTAAGCTTTTGTATAAATTTTGAGATGATTGGGTATATATCTCTATATGTGGTTACTCCCGAAGTTGGGTACTTGGAAGTGGTATGTGAGAAATTCTGTTTCATTCAACTTGAAAGATGTAAATTGAATTTAATAGCTTATGGGTCTTCAAAGAAAGGAGGTCGAAAATTGAGGGAGGGAGTGTCTTGTTTGAACAAACAGAAATTTCTTTGCCTGCCCTTGTGCAAATTTTCCTTAATGCTTGATATTAGCAAATTGTTTTTCCTGCAGAGAAGTGCAAAGAAACAGAAAATTTTAAAGAGGTTATTTATGGAGAGTAAATATTGAAATCCTTAGTACAAGAACTTGCTGAGACGCCTGATTTTAAATGTCATTCAGGTCTTAAAAGAAAAGAAAAAGCCTGCTTTATATGTCAGCCTAAATACAGACCAAAGAGGGTTAGGGACACCAAACACTTGTCATCAGTTATTGCAAGTAACCTAGTAAGAACTCTTCGCTTGTATTATTCATATAAAATTATATTATTTATTGGTGATAAACTTTACCTACATATGTAAAAAGTTACCCTATTCTAGGCAAAGAAGTCTAACGTGAGCATCGCAGACCATCACTTGTTCAGATGTAAGTGTAATGCTTCACTCAGCAGTGTTACCCAATTCGTAAAACATCAGAGAATGTCCAGAAACGGGAGTTCTGGTGCCCTTCTCCGTCCGTCCTTGTTTTTGTGGGTATTAGTCAGACCTTAAACAATGTTTGTGTTTTTCATCAAAGATAAGCTCTCAGGCAAACAGGAAGAGGGTGTAGTAAAAAGTGAACATAAACCGTACGCTGGAACGGCTGGCATCCAGAGATTTTATCAGCCTTTTCTTTTTTATTTATGTCTCTATTTGAAACATACCTATCTATTCTTTTTTAGTTCACTGCTGTCTCTTGGCACTAGTAAATGCTGTATAACACAGGGTATCTTCATGTCCAGACTGAAAATCATTATGCAGCAATTCTTTTGTTTGCATGTCCTTTATGAATTTGCACAGTTCGTGTCAGATACAGTTGACTTGCCAGTGATGGCATCAGGAGAATGAATATCATGAGGAAAACTCAGTCTTTCTCTACATTTATCCAGCCAAATAACAACAACATTTTTCCTCTATGTGAGTTTTATGTACATTCTTCGAGTAAAAAAGCCCTACAGTTAACATGTGTGATCTGAGGATTTGAAAGCAAATCAATTGATACAAAAGGAACTGTTTCAACTTCAGAAAATGTCACTGATCTGCAGAAGCATTCCTTGAATCCCTCGGCGAGGCAGCTTTTAACTGGCTTTCTCATACAGAATATGGATACTGTAGACTAGACCAAATCCCCCCACAGGCTAGAAATAATTTGGCCCTCTGAAGAAATCGCTTGGGTAATAGAGACATTCAGCACTTTGCCATCTTCTAATTTGTCTCTAATTTTGACTCACCCTATTTCTCTATGAGCAAAACTATGCAGTCTCCTGGACGCTTTTCGATGTAGATGCAAGACAGGCTCTGTCACAGTCTCCTTCTCTGAAGGCGAAGCATTATTAGTAATATTTTTTTTGCCTGTCTTGTTTGTTCAGACTTATAATTTATTCTAGGTTTTGTGTTGCAGTGTGTTTAGCACAGTAGTTTCCCAGGCGCAGCTGAAGCCAGTGTACAGCGCTGTCGTATAAACAGAGTCCTGCTCCTTCATCCACATAGTGCAATTACAACCAACCTGCTCTAAGCAGCGTTGGAACTTGGTTGAGTTACTAGCATCTCAAAAATCATATTAAAGAGTTGCCCAAAAAACACTGCCCGCCTTAGTTGGCTGCAAGCTGTCTTCCTTTTTCCCGTCTTCCTTTACACATGCCCTTTTTACCTCAATGGGAACTGCACTGTGTGACAAACTGCACTCAGAAGAGTCCGGAGCCATTCACCTTGATTTTGTTGTGCTGAAGATGATTTTGCTGTCAAAGATGTGAGATATTTGCAGGTCAACAGAGCCGCGCTAGGGTAAGGTCCTGAGGTCAGAGCTTGCGTTACCCTTCATTTTCTAGCACATGCTTTGTTGTTTTCTCGAGGTTGCTGCTACCACTTTAAAAACAAGCATCCCAGGAATTTTCTTTTGAAACAGGCTTCCCCTTTCCAAATCCAATTATACTATTTCAGCTGGGTCATTTTCAACCCCTGCTGCATTTTTTTTTTTTTTTTACTGAGTTTATT
>NW_010555501.1:9751-11141 GCF_000687285.1 Phaethon lepturus | reverse complement strand
CTGCCCCAGCGACCCTCGTGGCTCGGGGGTCCGGCGGGTTCCCTTCGGAAACAGCGGGCGGGCGAGACAGAGGCAGCCCCGCAGGCCGGCCAAGGGCTGTCGGGCTCAGCCCACGCAGGACGAAGAGCGAGCTGGGCAGGCCTGGGCCGCCCCGGGATGGAGGGGAGAGGTAGTGCCTGGGAAATCCCCCACCTCCATCGAGCAGAGCGGGGCCACACAGCCCACCGGGCGGCTCCCAGGGGTGCGGAGAGGCAGGGACCACCCCGAACTGCTGGGCTCGCCGTCCATGGCTACCAGGCTGGTGCTCTGCGTAGGGATAACGGCTGGAAGGACTTGATACGGAGGAGGCGGGAGGAATTGCAACAGGACGAAGGAAAAGGATGGAGGATGTGGAAATGGGAAACTAAACTTTATTGTTCATGTTAGTTTAGGTCATGGAGTATGTTTTACTTTAGCAACAGGAGAAACAATTCAGCACACTGGATGCCCTGGTACCATTGCTGCTACCCCACCATCGAAATCTTTGAATCAGCAAAAGCGATCTGGAGTTAAGGTTGACATCTAGTATTGCCCTTTGATCGCCTTTGCATCATTTTTGAGTGTCAGTGCAGAAACACCGGTGTCAGAGATGCCATGAAACGTGTCCCACACGCAGCAACTCTACAGTGTGACTGTAAAACAGCACGCCGGCTTGCTCAAGGTGCGTGATCTGGGAGAAAGTACCATCAGAATTGTCATCAGAATTTCATAAGAAATAATTTCAATTTAAAAGGAATAAATATAGAAGACTCTGTTACTTTAAAAAAAAACAACTCTGAAGCACTTCCAGCTTCAGCAATGTTACTCTCAAGTGTCAATTAGCATTCGTGTAGTAGCCATGTATAAAGATGCTCTTGTTACGGGTAGTGAACGATGACAATAATGAACCATGTTGCCTTCTTCAGAAAAGTGGACATTTGTTCTTAGAAGACATTAGGAAATTTTCGAATACGGTATTCCCTAGCTTCAAAATAAAGTAAAACATAGTCTTGTGCGATTTGTATTTTTGCTATCTGCAGAATGCTGTTACCCAGGTTTAAACAGGGATTATTTATTTAACATGTGGGGTTTGGGGTTTTTTTAAATGAGAGTCTTAAATTTGTCTTTCAACGACTTCTCGGTCTTTCCTAATTTGATGCTCCGGGCAGCCACAGTGGATGTCACTGCGGGGCTTTTTTTTTAAATGAGAGTCTTAAATTTGTCTTTCAACGACTTCTCAGTCTTTCCTAATTTGATGCTCCGGGCAGCCACAGTGGATGTCACTGCGCCTGGCTCCCTGCGAGGGGAGCGGAGCCCCACAGGCGCTGCACAGGCCGAGACACTGCGGGAGCTTTTCTGTCAGCCTGGGGGG
>NW_010555501.1:0-9713 GCF_000687285.1 Phaethon lepturus | reverse complement strand
TGAAGGACGCGTAAGTTGGGAGGATGTCATTTCTCTACTTAGGTGTCTTTTTGTCAGAGCGCTCAGCAAATGACTTGTTGTGTCACCCCGGGCGTTGCAGGACGGCTTTGCAGTCAGCGCTGCGCTGCTCGGCAGCAACAATGAAAGAGATCAAGTGGAGAGGCTGTCCGAGCCGAAACATGCCTTCGTTCCTGTTGTGAAATCCCGTACACATTTCCTTAACCGTTGTGCCACACACCATGAGGGAGGGTGAAGACATCTGTTTCTGACAGCCGTCACCGTTTCTTGCTTCAGCACAGCGCTTTACCTCTACAGCTGGAAAGAGGCTCAAAGTTTATAAAATGCCTGAATCTGGGTCAGGAAATATTTCTGCTTATTGCAAGCTGATTTCCCCACCTGAGGTCCCGTACACATTTCCTTAACCGTTGTGCCACACACCATGAGGGAGGGTGAAGACATCTGTTTCTGACAGCCGTCACCGTTTCTTGCTTCAGCACAGCGCTTTACCTCTACAGCTGGAAAGAGGCTCAAAGTTTATAAAATGCCTGAATCTGGGTCAGGAAATATTTCTGCTTATTGCAAGCTGATTTCCCCACCTGAGGTATACTGGAGGTGTTGAGAGCAAGCTGTTGCCGCCCAGCTACCGAATTGCTGCTCCCCCTTCTGATCATCGGCTGTTGGGAGGCCAAGAAGAAAACCCTGGGGCAAAAATGGCGGGCGGGCGGGCAGACGGGCAGCCCACTCTATTAACTGACGCTGTCCTGCGCTGCCGCTGTCGCCTAAGCGCTTAACCTGAAGGAAGGGAGCACACGTCACAAATTCAGGTACCCGAAGGGGCACCCGCCAGCACACGAGGAAGGGAGAAGGGCATGCAAGACATGGGGCGTGCGAGGGGTCCGTCAGCTGCGGGTGGGGTCCCCTGGTGTCCCCTGTCAGCGGCCTCCCCTTTCTTCCTCTCGTCCTAGCGCACGGCAGCATGGTTAAGATCCTGTCCCCACTACTGCTACTTTGTACGCCACAGAGCGATGGGGCCTGTCTGACCCCTTGAAAATCCTGAAAAATGGCATGTTAAATAGGCCCAGCTGGGGACTGGGATGGTGGGACGGAGGCATGGGCTCAGCCGCAGCTAGCGTCCGCTCTTAGAAACACCTTTCAGGTCATAAGCCCTGTCTTTAGGGGGCCTGGCACTCTCGTTGCCAGGGAAGATGCTCACAGTTTCACCCTCCGAGCTGTGGGGAATAATCCCTGCCAGTTTCTCCTGCTATTTTCCCAGGGAAAACCATGAGGCAGCTTTGCATCTGTGTTCCTGAGCATTTAACCCCTTCTAGACCTCACCAGTGTCAGAGCTGGGACAGGCGTTAGATGAGGAAGAAGAGCTAGCAGTTCACTGTAGAGGCCTCTGCCTCTACACTGCCAGCATTTCGGGCTAGTGTTGGGCCTAACAGAGACATCCTCGATTCTGTAGCACAGAAGCCGATGTTACCACATACAGCATTTAGTGTTTCCCCAACCCTGTTTTCTTCTGAGGTTTGTTCTTACCATCCCGACCGGCATTTGCAGCTTCCCATCCTAGAGGCAGCTGTATTTCACTACTGAATGAGCTACGTGGTTTTATTTCAGTTCATTTTGTACAGCATTTATCTCCTGAGGTTAATAATACACCAGAAACCAAGATTTGTAATGTTGTTGTGATTGTTTTCCTTTTTATAAATTGCAAACAGTAAATCACTTAGTCTCATTTAATAAATCACATCATCTAAGCATCTATTTTGTTTATGCTGTTTCTTAGTTCACTTTGGCTCCCTTTTGATTCCAATCATATGAAAATGCTCAGAGTCATATACTGGCTTGAAAATGGGACGTTTTTCAAAAAGAAATCTTTATTGCTGAGTCTAACAAGAAATACTGCTGCATATGGGTGTTTGGTTGCACATATATTAGAACATCATGTGGAAACAGTTATTTCAAACATCAGGGAGTTAAGAGTTGAAGTCTGAAAAATGTTTTACTTTTTTAAATTGTTAATTTTTAAAGCCAAATCACCATTTTAAAAGCTGTGGTGTGGAAATGCAAGGAATTTGGGTTTTTTCCCTCTTCCTTTTATTTCCCCTCACTC
Source organism: Phaethon lepturus (assembly GCF_000687285.1). Lineage (NCBI taxonomy): Eukaryota > Metazoa > Chordata > Aves > Phaethontiformes > Phaethontidae > Phaethon > Phaethon lepturus. The sequence goes on along the minus strand of NW_010555501.1, from coordinate 7,597 downwards.
TCGGATATGGCCACACAAAACCTGACCTTGGCTCAGTCCCCTTCACCTATCAAGTGAGGTGAAAATGCAACACAGGTTACCAGTGAGAGCAAGAAAGCTGTGCCTCAGGGCAGTGAGGTTGAGACAGGGTGAATGTGAGGATGCTCTCTAGAATATGGAAATCTCAGATGTACCAAATGTGAAGACATTTGAGCCCAAACTTCCCAGCTGCCCTGCTTTAGGTTGTGGAGGATTGCCTGCTGTTTTGTGAATGGAACGTGAACCGTGTGCATGTGTCTGTGTGCCTGTGTCAGGGCTTTTGTTTATGAGCTCGGTCACTGTTTCCATTTCAGAAGAAAGAAGATAAATCCTTTTGACATTCCAGCGCTTTCTCTTCTTGGCTGTAAATCATGGTGAATACTTCAGATTTGGCAAAGGGTTTTGTCTGCCCTAAAACTACATTTCTCGACAAAGAAAGTATTCGCTGGCAGAAGTCTGCCAGCTCTAGTCAGGACTGCAAAGGTTTTTACCTTTCAAACCTGAAGAAGAGCCTGCGTGGGGTTTTTTCAGCTCTCTATCATTCTCATAAAAGATATGGCCTCTCACAACAAGCCTTTCCTACCATCATAGATCATCATGGTTCTGTATCTGTGTGTAAGTAATATTATGCATGCCTTTATTTCGGTAACGTGACTTGAAAATGTTTATCACACGATTCGCTTCAGCATTTTAGAAAAAGGGATTTTTTTCTAAGACTTAAGGAATAAATAGATGATAGTTCATTACCATAATCTGTTAGCCTCGGTAAGCAAATGGCTCTTGAAAAATCATTCCTCTAGGATGTATATGCATTTTATGGTTTTCTGCACGCTTCAGAAAGCTAATGTGAGAGTTGCTCTTTGCATCATCAACAAGTCAGGGCAGGACCATCCACTCACCAGTGTGAAAACGTTCTACTTTGGGCAGCAAATTCTTCAGGCAGGAACACAACAGGGGGCACAGATCTGTGCTACCAATTTCTCATACGCTTTTTTTTTCTTCCTTCTGTAGGGAATTCTCATCAGAGTCTTCATCCCTTGACAGACGCAACACTTTCCACCTCCATTCTCTGTGAGGTGGAAGAGATTACGCATGCGACAGCAGTAAGCTTTCAGAGGGGAAGCTTGTTCATTATGAAAAGCTGAGGAATCTATGGAGAATGATGATGTATTCTGTGTTAGCTGAGAAAAGCCAGAGGTTGACTTGCTTCTGCCAAACCATGTCATGTAGTAGGCAGTAGGCTAGGAACGTGATGGAAGCAGCACAGCACGCAGAGACGTACCTTTCATGGATTTCAAAGGAATGTCCCACATCGTCATTTTTTTGTTTTAGTTGTGACAGACTAATGCCTCGCTTGCTGTAAGCTGGATGAAGCTAACTGCAGAGTTTTCAAAAGAAGGACCACTGCAAGCCTGTTTGTGAAAGAAAACAGGACTGGAAGACAAGAAAAAATGAGGAAGTAAAAAAATCCGAAGTGTTGACTCCTTGGATCTGTTGAGAAATAGCCACACATGTGCTCAATTTCGTTCACTGTCTCTTTTTCCTTTCTGGTGCAGTAACAGCCAGCTTGCTGAGATCATATCCAGGGCTTTCTTCTGCTGTTGCCTGAGAAAAGCGGGCTCAACAGTAGCAGAAACTCATAAAGGAATGTCAGGTACAGGTCCTTAATTAGGTTGTCTGAGGTTTGGGTTGTGGGGTTTTGGCAGGGTTTTTTGGTTGTTTTGAGTGCATCCTAAAAGGATTCTAACTTCTACAGTAAGAGCCTTGAGAAACATATTTCATCCGAAAGGTAAAAATGCATCTGTAGAAATCTGAGCAGTGTCTTATTGGACTTCTCTTTACAGCTATTTACCTGCAGCAAATAACAACATCGTCTATGTTATTTTGGATGTGAATATCAAGAGCTCTGAAGGAGCAGAATAGGACATTGAGACAGCTTTGAATGTTTTGTGGGGTTTTAGTTGTTGGGTAATTTTTACTGGGAAAAGATAGAAACCAACTGTTTGAGCAGATGCTCAGAGTTCTTAATTTTGTAGATATAGATAACTTATACATCAAAGAAAACCAAAGTCAACCCTGTTCTCACCCAGCTACCGAATTGCTGCTCCCCCTTCTGATCATCGGCTGTTGGGAGGCCAAGAAGAAAACCCTGGGGCAAAAATGGCGGGCGGGCGGGCAGACGGGCAGGCAACACCTCTAGTACAGAAAAGCCCAGCTGGCATAATGTAATTTATTCAGTAACGAATGGAAACCGGGGTGCGAGTTGTTCACCCAGGTCAGACTGATGAAACATCTGTGAATCGGAGATAAGCAGCTTGCAAGTCCCTAAAGTCACAGATCTCTCTTCGTTCAGGTGTGAGACAGGGGAGTGGATGCCTTTACTTTCTTTCTGTCTTCAAAATATTTCTCAGAAAAAGTATAAAGAAACTGCTCAAAAATTAGATTACAGCCCAGAGATTCAGGTGATTTTTTTTTTAATTAATTTTTCAGACCAAGTGTAGGTTTATCACTTACATTGCCAGGGAAGATGCTCACAGTTTCACCCTCCGAGCTGTGGGGAATAATCCCTGCCAGTTTCTCCTGCTATTTTCCCAGGGAAAACCATGAGGCAGCTTTGCATCTGTGTTCCTGAGCATTTAACCCCTTCTAGACCTCACCAGTGTCAGAGCTGGGACAGGCGTTAGATGAGGAAGAAGAGCTAGCAGTTCACTGTAGAGGCCTCTGCCTCTACACTGCCAGCATTTCGGGCTAGTGTTGGGCCTAACAGAGACATCCTCGATTCTGTAGCACGGAAGCCGATGTTACCACATACAGCATTTAGTGTTTCCCCAACCCTGTTTTCTTCTGAGGTTTGTTCTTACCATCCCGACCGGCATTTGCAGCTTCCCATCCTAGAGGCAGCTGTATTTCACTACTGAATGAGCTACGTGGTTTTATTTCAGTTCATTTTGTACAGCATTTATCTCCTGAGGTTAATAATACACCAGAAACCAAGATTTGTAATGTTGTTGTGATTGTTTTCCTTTTTATAAATTGCAAACAGTAAATCACTTAGTCTCATTTAATAAATCACATCATCTAAGCATTTATTTTGTTTATGCTGTTTCTTAGTTCACTTTGGCTCCCTTTTGATTCCAATCATATGAAAATGCTCAGAGTCATATACTGGCTTGAAAATGGGACGTTTTTCAAAAAGAAATCTTTATTGCTGAGTCTAACAAGAAATACTGCTGCATATGGGTGTTTGGTTGCACATATATTAGAACATCATGTGGAAACAGTTATTTCAAACATCAGGGAGTTAAGAGTTGAAGTCTGAAAAATGTTTTACTTTTTTAAATTGTTAATTTTTAAAGCCAAATCACCATTTTAAAAGCTGTGGTGTGGAAATGCAAGGAATTTGGGTTTTTTCCCTCTTCCTTTTATTTCCCCTCACTCTCGGATATGGCCACACAAAACCTGACCTTGGCTCAGTCCCCTTCACCTATCAAGTGAGGTGAAAATGCAACACAGGTTACCAGTGAGAGCAAGAAAGCTGTGCCTCAGGGCAGTGAGGTTGAGACAGGGTGAATGTGAGGATGCTCTCTAGAATATGGAAATCTCAGATGTACCAAATGTGAAGACATTTGAGCCCAAACTTCCCAGCTGCCCTGCTTTAGGTTGTGGAGGATTGCCTGCTGTTTTGTGAATGGAACGTGAACCGTGTGCATGTGTCTGTGTGCCTGTGTCAGGGCTTTTGTTTATGAGCTCGGTCACTGTTTCCATTTCAGAAGAAAGAAGATAAATCCTTTTGACATTCCAGCGCTTTCTCTTCTTGGCTGTAAATCATGGTGAATACTTCAGATTTGGCAAAGGGTTTTGTCTGCCCTAAAACTACATTTCTCGACAAAGAAAGTATTCGCTGGCAGAAGTCTGCCAGCTCTAGTCAGGACTGCAAAGGTTTTTACCTTTCAAACCTGAAGAAGAGCCTGCGTGGGGTTTTTTCAGCTCTCTATCATTCTCATAAAAGATATGGCCTCTCACAACAAGCCTTTCCTACCATCATAGATCATCATGGTTCTGTATCTGTGTGTAAGTAATATTATGCATGCCTTTATTTCGGTAACGTGACTTGAAAATGTTTATCACACGATTCGCTTCAGCATTTTAGAAAAAGGGATTTTTTTCTAAGACTTAAGGAATAAATAGATGATAGTTCATTACCATAATCTGTTAGCCTCGGTAAGCAAATGGCTCTTGAAAAATCATTCCTCTAGGATGTATATGCATTTTATGGTTTTCTGCACGCTTCAGAAAGCTAATGTGAGAGTTGCTCTTTGCATCATCAACAAGTCAGGGCAGGACCATCCACTCACCAGTGTGAAAACGTTCTACTTTGGGCAGCAAATTCTTCAGGCAGGAACACAACAGGGGGCACAGATCTGTGCTACCAATTTCTCATACGCTTTTTTTTTCTTCCTTCTGTAGGGAATTCTCATCAGAGTCTTCATCCCTTGACAGACGCAACACTTTCCACCTCCATTCTCTGTGAGGTGGAAGAGATTACGCATGCGACAGCAGTAAGCTTTCAGAGGGGAAGCTTGTTCATTATGAAAAGCTGAGGAATCTATGGAGAATGATGATGTATTCTGTGTTAGCTGAGAAAAGCCAGAGGTTGACTTGCTTCTGCCAAACCATGTCATGTAGTAGGCAGTAGGCTAGGAACGTGATGGAAGCAGCACAGCACGCAGAGACGTACCTTTCATGGATTTCAAAGGAATGTCCCACATCGTCATTTTTTTGTTTTAGTTGTGACAGACTAATGCCTCGCTTGCTGTAAGCTGGATGAAGCTAACTGCAGAGTTTTCAAAAGAAGGACCACTGCAAGCCTGTTTGTGAAAGAAAACAGGACTGGAAGACAAGAAAAAATGAGGAAGTAAAAAAATCCGAAGTGTTGACTCCTTGGATCTGTTGAGAAATAGCCACACATGTGCTCAATTTCGTTCACTGTCTCTTTTTCCTTTCTGGTGCAGTAACAGCCAGCTTGCTGAGATCATATCCAGGGCTTTCTTCTGCTGTTGCCTGAGAAAAGCGGGCTCAACAGTAGCAGAAACTCATAAAGGAATGTCAGGTACAGGTCCTTAATTAGGTTGTCTGAGGTTTGGGTTGTGGGGTTTTGGCAGGGTTTTTTGGTTGTTTTGAGTGCATCCTAAAAGGATTCTAACTTCTACAGTAAGAGCCTTGAGAAACATATTTCATCCGAAAGGTAAAAATGCATCTGTAGAAATCTGAGCAGTGTCTTATTGGACTTCTCTTTACAGCTATTTACCTGCAGCAAATAACAACATCGTCTATGTTATTTTGGATGTGAATATCAAGAGCTCTGAAGGAGCAGAATAGGACATTGAGACAGCTTTGAATGTTTTGTGGGGTTTTAGTTGTTGGGTAATTTTTACTGGGAAAAGATAGAAACCAACTGTTTGAGCAGATGCTCAGAGTTCTTAATTTTGTAGATATAGATAACTTATACATCAAAGAAAACCAAAGTCAACCCTGTTCTCTTTTTGAGAGAGAAGGCTGGGGGGTGGGGGGGAGAACAAAGACTGTACCACGGTGTTGTGGCAGTCCCTGACCTCTCACTGCTTTTGCTCAGTGACATTTGTGGGCCACATTAGTGGGTAGTGAGCAGTGAGGGAGGCAGCAACACCTCTAGTACAGAAAAGCCCAGCTGGCATAATGTAATTTATTCAGTAACGAATGGAAACCGGGGTGCGAGTTGTTCACCCAGGTCAGACTGATGAAACATCTGTGAATCGGAGATAAGCAGCTTGCAAGTCCCTAAAGTCACAGATCTCTCTTCGTTCAGGTGTGAGACAGGGGAGTGGATGCCTTTACTTTCTTTCTGTCTTCAAAATATTTCTCAGAAAAAGTATAAAGAAACTGCTCAAAAATTAGATTACAGCCCAGAGATTCAGGTGATTTTTTTTTTAATTAATTTTTCAGACCAAGTGTAGGTTTATCACTTACAATGAACTTCAGCAGAACTTCAGTGGCTGGAGCTCATTACTCAAAAGCAAGTTGAACAAATTTGAAAATGTTGGTTGGTTTCCCCTCAGCAGCGCCAGGATGGCAAAACCTTCCTTAACTAATCGAAATGCAGCGTGGCCATCATCAGCTGTTTATGTTTAGCACCTAATTCAGTTGCGCGGCAGCCTCAGGTGCAGTTAATCCTAAGGGTGCTGCTGTGGAGAGGTTTGCAGGTTCTGAAAGGATGGTCTGGCCTTTCTGAGGCCGCGTCATCTGCTACAGACGCACCGGGGGTTTGCCAGACTAATCACTACCAGCGAGGGACGCTCTTTCTTTTTTGCTATTTTTAGAAAAACAATCTGAATACAGGATATTTGGTAAACATCAGCATCCGGTGTTTATTTTATCAAAATAAAAGCTCCTGCGTGATCTCTAAAACTGTAAATAAAGCAAAAGGTTCCTCTGCACTGAAATCTGATTCATTATTCGCTTGACTGACTGCACAAAGAGCACAAAACCCCTGGCCATGAACATGAGGCGTATGGCAAGACAGACAGATGTTCTGTTCACTTCTGCTCATTGGCATCTACTTGCTGAGCGGGTTGCTCTTCAGTCCCTGCTTGAGGCAGTCGCAGGGGAAGTTAATGGTAGCAGTATGGCTTTTAAATCAAACACAAAAATGCATGGCGAGCATCCCGATTTTTCCGGTTAATTTTCCTGTAGGCCCCTCAAATTGCTGGTTAGTTGTCTATTCCGACTCATCTGTTTTAATGTAAAGTAATGACATATCCGGTCACGATTGCCTTTTGTTATTTTGAACGAGTAACCGATAAAACACGCTAGGCGCACCCTCTGCGCGGCGAAGAGCAGCAAAGGAAAGCCCAGGGGGTTGCTCCGGACAGACGCGGGCAATAATAAATGCTAGCCCGAGGCATCTACATGCAACGCACAGCGCTGGCTGAAATGGGCCCAGCTGGCGTCTAGTCAAGGGCGGCTGCAAATGGCTGCAGCGCATTTAGCTGGGGGGGGGCGGAAAACGCCCCCGTCGCAGAAAGACGCACGTGCGCGCACACAGTGCCAGCGGCGACGCGTTCGCCGTTTCAGCCTTCTTTTAACCTGCAGGATCAGCTAGATACGACAGCAAAGCGAACCCGCTCACTTCTCTTAATTATATCCGGTAGAAATTTAAGGAATCAAAAGAAATCAAGACGGAAGTGCAACGTTTATGTGCGCAGAAGATGCTTCCAAGTAACCGTCTTGGGCTTGGGAGCTCGCCTGGGCCCGCTGGCCAGCGACGGAAGAGTGCCCCGGCAGCGTTTTCGTGGGCCAGAACGAAGCCGCTGTCGGAGAAGGATATTCCATCACGACCTCCGGCACGGACGCCCCCGGCTCCACAAGTACTCCGCTTAAATCTACGTAGAATCGTTACTGACGTGGAAAACTACGTCAGAAGCTCTGAAGGGGAAGGCCTCGGGTCCCTGACGGCCCGGGGGGGGAGGGGGAGGCGAGGAGAAGGGGGTCACCGGTTCGCGCGGGGCACGCAGGGCCACGCACCCCTGCGGCGGTGGCGGAG
>NW_010555500.1:0-1898 GCF_000687285.1 Phaethon lepturus | reverse complement strand
GCAATTGCTCACCACCCGGTGAGCAGCGATTTCCGCCCCCGGCTAACTCCAGCTTATGTACTGGACATGACGTATTTGGTATGGAATACCTCTTTGGCCAGCCTGGGCCAGCTGTCCTGGCTGTGCCCCCTCCCCGCTTCCCTTTTTTTAGCCTTCTTGCTAGCAGGCCAGCACGAGAAGCTGGGCTGTCCTTGACTACTTAGCAACAGCTCAAAACATCAGCACGTTATCAACATTTTTCTCATCCCGACTCCAAAATATAGCCTCACGCTAGCTTCTGTGAAGAAAACCAACTCCGTCCTGGCTGAAACCAGGACACAGGCTAATGTGAAAATGAAATTACGAAAATCAGAAATTCAGGTGACAGCATGACTATTAATGTGGTGCTCCGAAGTTTTAAATTCTGTGCTGGACTTTTTTCACAGCTTTTTGCTTTGGACTCAGAAGGGATTGTGTGCCTATTTTATCTGGACACTTTTTACAAAGCCAGCTGTGTAGTAGCTCAGAGACAAGTTCCTTTTCTAGGAGATTACTACAGAAGGGAAAGCACCATATAGATGTTCTTTTTAACTTTGTCAAAGCTCCGGCCAGTAGATGGATAATAAGTTAGACATAAAAGATATGTCTGTTATGGTTCCCTTACAAGAGAAGGATAAAGAGAAATTGCTTTTACTTGGGAAGGTGTATAATACACTCCCACAGCGATACAAACATTCACCCATGATTGCTCATGCTGCTCTTGCTGAACTTTTACAAACAGTCTCACTCCTTCAAGATGTGAAACTGTATCAATACATAGATGATATTCTAACTGGAGGAACCTCTTCCAAAAAAGTGGGAGAGGCAGCATCATAAGTATGGCAAGCACTACAACAGGCAGAAGTTGAAGTCCCACCTGAAAAGTTTCAGGGACCAAGCAGAGAAGTAAAACTTTGAGGTACTTGGCGGATTGCAGGTAGTGCAGCAGTTCCACCGGCCACTTTAAATAAAATAGAACAGTTACAGATGCTCCAATCTCGGAAGGAATTACAACAAATTATGGGTACTTTAGGATATTGGTGAAAACATGTACCTGGATTTTCTATAATTGCTCGTTCCCTGGACTCACTTTTACAAAAGGGAAAATCGTGGAAATGGGACCCAGAACATGAAGAGGCAATCAAAACCTTAATACAGGAGTTAAAAACATACCAGTCATTAGGACCAGTACACCCCCAAGATCCTATCATAGCAGAATGGGGTTTTGCTGAACACAGTACTTACTGTAACCTATTCCAAACTGGCTATTCCAACCTGGCCCTGACAGGCCAAAGAGATCTTTATTGTTCATCTCAACTGCATTTAAGGAAACAGAACAAAGAGATCCCGAATGGGAAAGGGGACTTTCATCTTTAGTCTGAGCAGTCAGACAAGTTGAAAATATATGCCAAGAACAACATGTTCAGACTAGAGCGCCACTTAATTTCTTGGAAAGAGTCCTGAAATGAACTGCTTCTCCACCAGGAATTCCACAAAATCGCACAGAAACATCAGAAAGTGGTATGCCTATTTGACAGGAATGGCAGATGAAATGCAGTTAACGGAAGGACATACTAAAGTTTCCAAATTACAGAAGTCTGTAAATGCAGACCCACTGGCATTACAAGAACCTTCTAAATGCTCACCAATTTTAGATGCACCTACCTTCACTGAGGAAACACCTACAGAAAACATTTGGTTTACTGATGGCTTGGCAAAAAGGGTAAATGGTAAATGGCAATACAAAGCTGTTGCATTAGAAACTGCCACTGGCAAACAAATGATAGAAGAAGGGGAAGGCAGAGCACGTATAGGAGAATTAAGGAAAGTTGTTTTGGCAGCTCAGGATGCAGCAAAAATTATATATGTAGATTCCTGTG
>NW_010555499.1:0-18573 GCF_000687285.1 Phaethon lepturus | reverse complement strand
AAGTTAATGATATTGCTACTAGGCCAAGTCAGGCGAATAATTTTATCTACATTCAGTTCACCAGCTGTAACATATTTCTTTACCTTACTGGGAATATTATAAGGATAAATTAATTTAAAATCTGTGAGATGCTGAGAATGCACAGTGAAGAGTTCCAATGAAAAAACAATTAAATAAAAAAGCTGAGTGAATGAACCACTGTTGATCAGTGTTTCTTATACCACAGTATAGTTATAGTTTCTTCACTACCACCCCAGGACAGAAAATAATACTGGTAAAGAAATATATGTTCTATATACCCTTTGCTGAGACTTACAGCAAAGTTCTTAGGCTCCAGTAAGTGTTCTTGTTCCCACAGACTCCACAGGGTCAAAGTAGTTTTGCACAATTCTTAATGACACAGTTTCATAACCAAAACCACCCACTTATGTATCTCAGAATGATGGTGGGTTGTGATTTAGTAGTTATGGGTTTCACCAGCACCTAAGTAAAACAGTTTGTTTTCTATAGTTACTTTTCTGTTAAATGGAAAATTATACTCTCCCAAAAAGACTGTTATTGGCGTTATTCCAGCACAGTAGTGACTGACATATGCAAATTTACTTGTCATCATATTCAACCTACTAGTGTTAACATTTTCCTGACTGAATTCGAATTTTTCTCACAAACCAAGTTTTAATAACACCTCCTTAGTGCTATGAACATGTATTTACTACATGATAGGATGAAAAAATAAAAATAAAATAAAATCCACATTTATTCATTATCATATATATAATTTACAATGGGTAAACCAAAAAGCACTTTCAAGAATCAGCTAACATGAAAAACTTATTTGATAAAGATGAATCCTTTTTATAATTTATATTATATTTTTCCAAGTTTCTGCAATATGTTCTGACTTGTATCAGACTACATTATGATTTAAATAGAAAGATTTTTTTAAACTAATCATAAAAACCTACATCAAGTGAGATCCTCTAAAAAGACAAGAAGGCATTTAAATACATAACTGAAAATATTCAGAATTTTATCTGCAAGCATAGAGAATTGAGAGTAGATGTTCCCTATTTCCAGGTTTCAACAGCAGAAAGCAGGTATGTGCACTCATTTATTAAGATTTCTAATCTGTCAGCCACATGTTCAGTGCATCAGAACCAGCAAGTAATTAAAAGTCCTAACTTCCAGTTTCTTTCAGTTTAAGAAACTGATTTTTTTTTTTTTTTAATATGGAGCAATACATAGTGTTTAAAACTATGGAAAACGTAAAAGCAAAGGAAGAGCAAAAGGAATTGCAAAAAGTGTGTACACTTGCATATTATAATTCTTGTAAGTGTTTCATAATCTGTGGAAGCTGAAATATTGATATTTGATTTATACCTGGAAAGGGAATAAACATTTTCTTGTGTTTAACTGTCTTTGGAGCAGCAGTAACACACTCACGTCCCTGGGCTTTACTTCAGGTTAGTGGAACACTTTGAATCAGCCACTGTCAAAACCACTGGATTGGCTGCTCAGTGTAACCTCACACGCAGCAGCGTGCAGCCAGCCAATCACCATGCAAAATATTAACAAGGTCATAGTAGTGTAACACCTCCTATAACTCAGAGATTACAAAAGACATTAAAATTCTGATGCCCCATTCATAAGGAAAAGATTGTAATGAGAACAGAGAATGACACAACATTAATTCATTGTGTGACAAAGAATATAATGAGAATGGGAAATAGTACAAACATAACTCATTCTTGTTACAGCTTTAAGATTGTAATGTCATGGTTCATATCACATACTTAGGAAGAAAGGTATGGCAGAAGAAGAGTTGCAATATTAAACATAGTTCATCTGAATACAGTACACATTATTATATATGCAATATAATAAAAAAATTAAACATTACTTAGAAATGGTTTGTTAAAATTGTTATAATTTCTCCACACATTTTTGTTAACATTTTATTAATACCATTGCTAGTAAGAGTTGCAGTGTGTGGGTATACTTATTAACACAGGGCTGTCCTCAAAATCTTTTTACACATGTATATCCTTAGAAATCAATTACAAATAAAAATATTGAGGACAGTATCTGTGTCCCTCATGACACTCATTATAAATATACCAAGACAGAGGCAGTCACGTTTAGTCATTTTGCTTGAAACAGTGAAATGAAATATAGTCATAAAACAAGTGATGTATTTACCTCCTGAATGTATTGAATAATTTTAGTTATTGCTTATCTACCACTCAGTGATGTGCAGTATCCTACCTAATGTAGTAGACTTTATTGAAGCATTTAACTGATAAGACATTAAAAATCTTTGACCATCCATCTAAGAGTTTGCCAAAGCCCAAAGCAGCTTGTTTCATTCATTAGGTGCTATGAAAGATCACCAAATCAATATATTTTATTTTTGTTTTAAAAGTAAAGTAAATCATTAAGTTTGTGGTCATTTTTGTAAAATGGAAATGTTCTCAAAGACACTCCCGGTATATTAAATTCAGTGTTAACAGGCAATTTCAATACAGAAATGACACTCCTAGATGTTATCTTCTTACTTGCCTTGAAACTTTGTTCTCTGCTTCTATGCATTGTCTCTGAATGGGCATATCTAATGCCAACAGCTAGGACATCAGCCCAACTTTTTTAAAAGTTTGTTTGCTCCAAATTCAACTCTAAATGTTTGTAGGATGAACACTTACAAATCTTGCATACTCAGTGCAGGGAATGGAAAAGATCCTGTCACCACTGTAGCTTTTGCAATGTGCAGGTCATATTGAGCACATTCAAAATTAAAAAAAAAAATCTCTGGATCAGCTTTATATAAAGGTTTCTCAGACAAGAAGTAGGCCATAGGTTCTAGAGCAGATACTGCACTTCTGGTGTCACCAGGTAATCACTGCCATCTAATGGATCTTGGGGCCAGATCCAAACAAATAACCTTAAAAGTACAACTGCAGAAATTCAGACCCTTTAACCAAGAGTGTAGTTCATAAAATCTGTGACAAGTCCTTAATAACCTAAGATCTCATAAGCTTTCCAAACAAAGTTGCTTTGATGACTAAAATTGGATTGGTGTGGGATGTCTGAAAATACTGTTCCCCTGAGTCCCAGTGATCACACTGCCACTTACCTGCCACTTCAGGACATTCGGGGTACATTGCTTTGACTTCACTAGTGAAGCTTTAGGATGGTCCATTCCAACAAAGGTGCTCAGATCACTCCTAATGTACAGTGGCAGCACTGCAAAGCACAGCAGTTAGAGCCACCTTTAAGAAATGGTTATTGTTAACGGCAATGGTCTTTAAGATTCGGAATGAATCGGTTTCGGTATTTTATCCAGACACCATTCACACCAAAATGCATAAAGCAACCTTGTTGATAGGAAGATGGAGTAGATTTCTACCCCACCTTCCTTCCTTTAAAGTTCTTCATCAAAAGTTTAATAGCCTTTATTATCTTAATTTGCTCTTCATATCTTTGACTTATGCATTCTTGATTGCTCTGCAGTCTATCTTCAATGTAAAAAGCTGGGAAGCCTCTACCCATTGCAGCTCTTGCTTACTTCCAGGGACACTCTTTTGGAGGTGCTTGACTTCTACAAAGCTGGTGAGGATTCACCTCAGCCTCTCACCTCTTGAACAACTGATCCCCGACTTAAAATGGGAAGCGTTAGCATCACAGACTCGGCTTTTAAAAGCAAAAAAGAATGTCCATGATCAAAACAACAGTTTAGGGACCTGAGAGTAGAAAGACTTAGAGCTGTGAATAGTTATTCATAGCTTTAGGCTAAGGCTGTTCTCCATTTCTAAGACCTGACTGTAGATACTTAAATCCAGTATTCAGAAACACTCTTTGCAGCTTGAGGTGGGGGATTGGGGATGATTTAGGGAGCTCCCATGCTCAGCACACATGCTAACATATGGCATCTAAATTCTTTAAGCAAGTGGAGAGAACTACACATAACTAACTCAGATTTGCGAGGCCACAGTTAAACCCACTATGATAAAAACATCAAAATAGAATAAGGAGAGAAGAAATAATGACATATGTGTGCAGAAGTCTGATTTCTAGAAGCAGCATCAACCCCCGGTGCACAATTATGTTGCTCTTGCTTTGGTTCTCTTTATTTCCATGGAAGATGTGAACTTCCAAGAACTCCTTGCATACTTGCAGAGGTTGCATTTCACTATTTCTTATCTAAATTCTTTAAGCAAGTGGAGAGAACTACACATAACTAACTCAGATTTGCGAGGCCACAGTTAGACCCACTATGATAAAAACATCAAAATAGAATAAGGAGAGAAGAAATAATGACATATGTGTGCAGAAGTCTGATTTCTAGAAGCAGCATCAACCCCCGGTGCACAATTATGTTGCTCTTGCTTTGGTTCTCTTTATTTCCATGGAACCTTGCAGAGGTTGCATTTCAGTATTTCTTATTTATCAGTATTCATACTCCAAATATCTTTGTTCTGTACCCACATGCAATTTTGACGTTTTGACTATTCAATGGAAACTTAAAATCCATTTGTTTATATGTGAATGCAAAATGTCAAGGGAAAACCAGGAGGTCATTAGTTTTACCAAATAAAATCAACTTCCAACAGGCAACTGAAAAGCAGATTTGTAACTTAGAGATGATATTGATGTCAAATGTCAGACAGGAAGCATTTTTGCAGTGGTTCTAAAGGTGTTCTAGAACAGCGTCACCTTTTTTACTTAACAGAGAAACTCCATTTCCCCACTGCTTCTATACATGCAAATGGGTCTTTCTAATAGAATATCACAGAATCACAGAATGTTTGAGGTTGGAAGGGATGTCTGGAGGCCATCTTGTCCAACTCCACAGCTCAAGCAGGGCCCCCTAGAGCCAGTTGCCCAGGGCCATGTCCAGACAGGTTTTGAATATCTCTAAAGACGGAGACTCCACAAGTTCTCTGGGCAACCCGTGCCAGTGCTCGGTCACAGCAAAAAAGTGTTTCCTGATGTTCAGATGGAACCCCCTGTGTTTCAGTTTGTGCCCATTGCCTCTGATCCTGAGACCATGCACCACTGAAAAGACCTTGGTTCTGTCATCTTTGTACACTCCGTTCAGGTATTTATATATGTTGATGAGATCCCCCTGAGCCTTCTCTTCTCCAGGCTGAACAGTCCCAGCTTCTCCAGGCTGAACAGTCCCAGATCTCTCAGTCTTTCCTCTTCAGTGAGATGCTCCAGTCACTTCACCATCTTCATGACTCTTCACTGGACTCTCTCCAGTACCTCCATATCTCTAAACACAGTACTCCAGGTGTGGCATTATCAGTGCCGAGTAGAGGTTACCAGTGCCAAGTAGAGGAAATATAAAAATAGTTTGTCTTGAATTAAAAAAAAAAAATCAAAATAATTTGCTCTTGAATTGCAATAAAATCTACCAGATTTCAACTAAAAAGGTTAAGACTTTGAAAAAGATCAACATCTGAATATGACCCTGTGGTGGGTTGACCTTGGCTGGACACCAGGTGCCACCAAGCATACTCTATCACTCCCCTCCTCAGCAGGGGAGGGGGGGAGAAATTAGGACGGAAAAAAAAATAACCAAACATGTGGGTCAAGATAAAGGCAGTGTAATAAGAAAAAAGCGAAGGCCATGCACAGAAGCAAAAGAAAACAAAAGATTTAATCTCTACTTCCCATCAGCAGGCGATGTTCAGCCACTTCCCAAGAAGCAGGGCTTCAGTACACATAGCTATTGCTCCAGAAGACAAATGCTGGAAAAACGAATGCCCCGCTGCTCCTTCTCCTTTCTCTTAGCTTTTATTGCTGAGCTGACATCATATGGTATGGAATATCCCTTTGGTCAGTTTGGGTCAGCTGTCCTGGCTGTGTCCCTTCCAAGATTTTGCCCACCTCAAGTCTACCGGTGGAGGGGAAAATGTTGGAGAGACAGTCTTGATGCTGTGTGGGCAGTAGCCAAAACACCACTGTGTTATCAACACGATTCGAGCTACCAATACAAAGCAAAGCCTATGAGGGCTTTGGGGAAAATTAACTTCATCTCAACCAGACCAAATACAGACCCCTTACAATATTATTGGCAATCTTAGAGAGAGTTATTGTGACAAAAATAAAACCTCATTTCTTTTTCTCTCCTCTAAAATGAAAGCTAAGATATTAACAAAATTGTAAAATTGTACTACATGGATTAGACTTAGACTATTTATTTGTCCAGAAGACAATTGTTTCTTGAGAATCATAGTTCTATTTTCAGTAAACTGATTAAAAAGTAAAGGAAATTGCTTTTATGTGGTTACTGCTTTTTCTAATCTAGGTGGATTTATTTAATTCTATATTTGTACATTTGTATAAGTGCAATTTGAAAATGGCAAATATGTTTTTATAGTGTTAGTTACCCTTCAGTATCTACATTATAACCAGGTGCATTGTCAAAATGAGAGGGTAAAGACCATGAGCAGAGGAAAAAATGTGATTGTGTGAGGAATGTTATGACAGTTCTGAATGCATAATACATGCATCCCAGGAGGCAATTCTGCATCTGTTACATATATTTATGTATTTTTACTTGTACTTTTGGACATATTTAAGATTTATGGTGATAGATTCTTCCCCCCTAAAGACAATAAAAGGAAAACATGCAACAAGGGTATGATTTTGTTAGTAAGTGAAGTGAGCTGCATGTGAAAGTTGTGCACATGGTAGGCTCTGTGAAGGTTAAGAAATTTCTGTTCTCAACATTTAGTAACCTTTCTGCAGTGGCTTTCAAAATACTTTCAAAACAAACCTCTAATAGATTTGATCTATGTGCAGCTAAAGTATGTTTCTGTTCATTATAATGACTGAAAGAGGGTAAGAAAACAATTGCTAGATGTTAAAGACTAACACAGAAATGATGAAGACATTTTGTGAGTGAAAAGAAAAATCCTGAAGTCTCAGGGAATGAGGAAAGTGATGATAAATGAAGACAACACCACAAGGGTAAAGAGACAGAAAAGATAAAATGGCTAAAGAGACAGACAGTTTTATACAACTAACTGTTTGAAGAAACAACACACTGTGCTGTACTGTAATAACATCTCCCGACCATTGAATTTTCTATGAAGAGATAGATGAGCCTTCTACTAGCTTCCATTACATAGCAGGTATTGTTTAGTCTGTTTTACAGGAGATTTGAAAAAACACCTTCTTCAGAAAATTCTTAGATGCATTTGGAGGGCAAAGGATAATATTTCTGCTATTTAATTTTGATTCTTTAAAACAGTGACTTCTGTACAGCCTTCTTTGAGCATTAGAAGACCATCTAAAGAAAGAAACAAACAGAAAGGCATGTCTCAAAGCCACAAACTGGAAAGAAGTTTTAACTTTCAGGTGTATGTAGTTCTACAATTGCCTCTTATATGGTTTTGTGAAGTGTCTTTGAAGACATATTAGTCATTGTTAGAGACAGGCTGTTACACCAGATGAACTGCTCATCTTATCTGGTATGTCATTATTATATAGAGAGCTAAAATAACACGCAAAACTTCAAAGACAGAGAAATGGAGCAAACCCTGAAAGTGAAAATGTAAATTTGATGGACAATATAGTCTTCTTCCATGTTTGCGGTTTTGAAGCAATTTTCATTTACCTGAAAAGCAGATGAAACAGAAATTCTTTAAGGAATTTAAGATATTCCACAAATGTTAATAAAAAAGTTAATGCTATTAACTAGGTGATAAGAGTGTATTTTCATACAGTATCAATAAAAAACCTCTAATGACTCATATTTCCCTTAATTGGAAGAAAGAACTCAAACAGTTACCAAACTGTACTCTCTTGACTAAATATACTTCATAAAAGACATCTATATTAAATTATAGCATAACTCTTATCAATAATGTTACACTACATTGAAAAATTACATTTACAAATAACATATGAATATAATGTCATATTTATCAGTTTAAGTTTCCAGTATGGATATTTCCTTAATTTCTTAGCTACTTACAAAAATTATATGCTAACATATTTTCTATAACAAATAATATATAATATTACAAGAAAAAGCAATGTAAATATTTTAGTACTATACTTTGTCTTGAATCCTGTCAATATATGCTAAATTATAACCTACCTCAAACAACTATAATCCTTGAAAGAAAATGTTTGGAAGGATGAAAATAAAAATACCAACATTAGATAGCCAAAAGACATTAGATTAATCTGTGAGTCATAGGCAAATATATTATTTTGAGCTGAGATAGACATTTACTTTCAGTTTTCATGAGCTGCAGGTCCTAAGTGTTGACATAGACCTAGTCCTGTTCCATTTTACAGTTCATAAAGAGTTTGTGTCAACACTTATTTTATAGAAACAGATATATTCACAGATATTTGAGGAAGGAACTTGTTAGGAGGTGAGGGAGAGAGAGATTTTTCTTTTCACTCACACCTTACATATGCCTATGAATTGAATTTCTGCCTCCCTAGCAAAATTAGTTCTACTAGGATGTTCAAGCCTGTTTCAGCACAAGTCCTAGAAAGCCAGGTAGCCTTACACAAAGTATTTTCAGCTTCTTTCCTTTGTCATTGCAATAAGAATTTAGGTCACCTTAAGGTAACTGAACAATAGGAAAAATAGAGCCTTGTAACTTTACAACTTTTCCGAACAATTGTGCAGGTGTTGTTTTTTTTTTGCTTTGGCATACTACAAAAGAACAGTATTCTCTGAACGTCCAACATATGTAATTGTAGGTGGGGTGAAAGACTAAATTTGCCCATTAAAGTAGCTCCATAAGCAGATTATAGTTAATTTTGTTAATTTTGAAACTTTGATTTTTCCACCATTTTTGTTACAGTTCCATTCATCAATACAAAGTTAATTTTGAAACTTTGATTTTTCCACCATTCATCAGTACGAGATAAACTAATGGTTTGCAGTTGAAGACAGCTATTTAAGATGTTTAAACCATACACTTAATTGGCATGTTAAAGTTAAATAGTCAGAGTCAACTCCAGTACCTAAAAATGTATAAGCACATAAACTATAGCACTCTATTCCACAGCTCAAGAGGCATCATGCCATCCACTTCATTAATCAAGGGTATGCCCCAAGTTTCGACACTTGATGATTTACAGTCATTCTTTGTACATGCTCAACTATAAGAAGATAAAGGTCTCTCTGCAGTGGAGTAAACTTAAGACACAGATCTGAAATTTGAAACACTAATTTTAATAAGCCAGCTTGCTTATTTTAGTGGTTTCATGGTTTCTTATTGTCCTAATAAAGAATGGGGTTTCTACTCCTGACATAGTTGAAGTCACAGTTGAGAACGATAATTCTAGTACTCAGAACAATTTTTATCTCTATTACAACCAACAGTGTCAATTATGATGGCTCTTTATGAAGGAAGACACTTATTCTTTAGGAAATGGATTAACACTGCACTGCAGTAATCACTGCAGTGTCCAGGAGACAGCAAACAGAAATAAATGACTGTGGCTTCCCGGGTTGAAATCTAGTAGTGCCTCGGGGGTAAAAGACTGTCTGAAGGAAAAGCTGAACACCAATGGGTAGTTCTAGCAAGAACAACAGAGAAAGAGAGCAGGAAAAAGGGGAAGAAGAATGCAAAAAGGAGGGAGAAAGAAAAGGGAAGAACTTTTCCAGTTGTTCCTTTTAAGTTTTTCTCAGGACGTACAATCTTGTTCAACAAATGCTATTTTTTAATTCAAGGGCCATACATCATTTACAAACTCTCATGTTTGTTTTGTCAAGTATTCAGAACACTTGAGGAGCAAAGTAAAGAAGTATTTCCCATCCTCAGTGTCCATGCAGGATGAGAACTGTAGCATACCATAGTCACGAGTAAGAGACCAGGACATTGTGGTATGCCATGGGTAGTGAGTGGATGACTTTAGTTTCAGTTTCCTTGTGCAAAAACCTGCCGTGGACTAGCTAACTCAGTAGGATAACACAGTTCATCCATGAGCTAAAAATATGCTCTATTTAGAAGTCTGTACACTATCCTGATGATACTCTTTGTCCTCTTGCAGAAGCTATATTGTTTTCTTTGCATTCCACTGTTGAGAGAGAGAATTGACCCAGAGGGATAGACATCTCTCCTTTGGAACAGGGAGGACAAGGCCGATATCTTCCATCTGGTCAGGAAGTGCCCTATCTACTCGTTAAATCTCTCCAAATGGAATATGATGCACTTTAGCTGAAGCTAGGTTACCATCATTAATAGGTGTTCAAGATGTCTGGAAGAGGTAACATCAGTCTAATCTGATAATTAGGCACTCAACCACTTGCTAGACTAAGTATTTTATCTCATAACTATCTCATACAGAAATAGTCTTTAGAGCTTTAACCACTAATCGATTCTCTTCTTTCATCTAATGAAACCTATTTTCTTAGGAACTTGATGGTGCCCTCCTTGTGAGTCTACTTTTAAGCTGCCTCATATTTTACCTGCATTGTGTGGGAAAGCTAAATGCTGAATGACTGGTCCTAGGGATCTGAAGTAAGCCTTCAGTAAGCTAAGTAGCGCACTGCTCACATCCCTATATCTGAGCCCCAAGTTAAAATGGACAGGTTTTCAAAGGTGAACTGCCACAACAGCAAAGGAAACTCTAGTTGTTTGGCATTTGTAACTCATACGGCCTGATGCTTTACATCTGATTGGCAAACATTGGCCAGAGTTAGTAGACTACAAAGACTACATTGAAAATGGCTAACGCTACTGTAGTTAGGAAAATACAAAGCACTGCAGTAATCTCTGAGCAGCTACTGAATGAATAGTCAGTCTGGCTGATATGATCCCCAGAATCAGATGTCTTCTTAAAATCCATTACCATAGTATTCCCCTTAGAACAGTAGTTAGTTTCATCAATTCAGAGCTTTATGACCTAGCCAATTAATATGAGTGATATCCTGACTTCCGCTCATAAAAACAATCTCTCTCTAATGCTAGTATAATTTGGAGATATAATACTTAAAGAACTAACTTTCTGAACAGTGAGGATGATACTCTATAAGAGCTCATATACCATTACACAAAACCTGGATCACCAAGGTGATGAATCTCTTTTTGAAGACATACACTGAATGGCACACATCAAAAATACGTAAGAAACACTTAAAGTACATGCAAGAATCAACATCTGGTAAAATATTTGATGAGTAATTTTCCTCAAACTCACTAAGATAGTAATACTGACACCTTCAGTTTCTCTAGATGTTGCTATAATTTTTTATTCATAGTCTGTCAGAGAGGACCAAATTTGTTCTAATGGCAGATATGTTCATTTCAGTGAGAGTCACATCTTTTTACTCCAGATCTGAATATGGCATTGAATGAATCAAATAAAAAAAGTTTAAAATTAGAGATATTTCAAATAAGTCCATAGAGACGATAGTTACAGATCTTTTAGAATATATATTAATTATATTGTCATTGTTTTTCATAGTATCCAATTATATTGTGAGGGATCTCATAGTGGGGCAAAGATCAAAGCTATTGGAATATCAACACCAATCAGCATCCCTAATTCTTTCTGTTCACTTGACCTTTAAAGTCAATAAGATTTCCTGTGAAAAAGTTGAAATACTCATGTCACTAGGCAGATTCAATGTTTTTAGTTTTGCTGAATTTCCTTGAAAAATTTAACATGATTGAAGTTTATTTGTTATAACTTATAAATAAGGACAACCACTGTCAGAAGTAATTTTTTATTTAGTTTTCTTTCATGTTTTTTTTTAAGTTTCCATTCAATTAAAAGTCAATGTATTTCACTGAGATGACAGGTTTGTTTTTTTTTTTTTAATTTGGGTTATACTACCAACATTAATTTATAGCATAACTTGCAAGAGAGACAGAAATATGATGAAGAGGAAACGAACATTGGCTTCTTTAAAGTATAATATGTGTGCCATTGTGCCATGGAAGTCATTTTAAGAAAAACAAAAAATGTCAGAAATTTTTCTCAAACTGATTATTTTACACTTGTCATATATAAATATACATGTATACACACATATACATATATTTATGTATGTATGTATGGTAACTTCACCAAAAGAAGTGTGTTGTCACATACCACTGGACGATATTTGGAATATCTTTACCCTATCACCTTTAATAAGAGTTTTAACACTGATTCTCACCTGTCATTCTTTAATGGAGCTTTTGCCTCCCAGTCAGCCTCCCAGCTGATGACAGGCAGGATTCAGGGATACCACACTCGTAGCCTTAGTACCTCACTGAAACACCTGAAGTTGGGGGACGAAGTTAACACCCTTAGCTGTTTGTTTGATTTCACACAATACCAGACAGTTGCATTAATCCTATCATGAAACAAAATATCTACTTTGATAGGTATTACAGTCTGGATAGGCAACCATTACACTTCAGATAGGTATTACACCCTTGGTCATAAGGTCAGACACTGAGGTCATAAAAAAAAAGGTATTTATGACTGCTTCCACCAAACTCAGGGTCAGACTAGGAAGGCCCTGCATCTTATGTGTAGGGATCCAGCTATCTTCAAAATCCATCCTTCACTTAGAGACACTTGTTGAGACAAATTAATCCTAGACAATGTAATCCAAAGCCTTCTGAACTTCAGTTGCTATGTGTTATATGTTCTGTAAACCAGTATTCCCATCTGTGTCATGACTAGGGAAGAAATTTTTTCATTACTATCGCTCAACTAGTATGTTTGGAAAGGCAGCTTGTATGAAAAGATTAGCAGGGTGACATGAATTCAAGTTCAGCCTACAGCTATCTGTGGGTCAGTAATTTTGGATGATGGAAGTCTACTTCAGTTAAAACACAGAGTTAGGGAACTGGTTTGGGTGGATTTTATTTTTTAGAAAGGCATCTAAAAAGACAGGGGATTATTTACATTGCAGAATTAGAGAATTGGCATATTAGAAATAAGTGTTCATCAAGTTTCAGCTTTCATAACTGTATATGGAGTAGATTTACCTGAGCTTATGTAGCATAAATAGGTAACTGAAGGATCAGTCTGCCTGAAAATATCTGTAGGCATTAGAGAACAAAACAGAGGAAAGAAAATCTTTTCCAAAAATGTAATGCAAGTATGAGCTTCATCATAACAAAAAACATATAATAAATATCCTGCAGAAGAAAAGAGCTATGGAGCTATCAGCAAATGAGCTCCTGTATACTTAATTTTCTATCTATATCTTTCTGTATTAAGTTCCGCCTTCCCTCTGTTTTGGGGAATAGCACACTGAAAGGAGGTATCCAAACATTTTTGTAATTTTGCAAGGGCAGAGAGAGGATTCTGATTTATAATTTCTGAAACAGGGATAGATGAAAATAGAATATAAAATCTCCAGCAAGGTTTTTTTTTGGTGTTTGTTTTGTGTGTTTGTTTTAAAAAATGGAAAACTCTGAGATAGTAAGGTTATCAAGGGCTGAATATTTCCCATAATCAGTGACACCGCTTTACAGTTTCTCACACAGCTGCATATTATTTATATGCACACACAAATATGTTGTCGTATTCTCTCATTTAGCGCTATATATATATAACGTGCACTGATAGCAGACGACGCAATTCTTGCACACAAAGCACGTGAATTGATAGACTGATTTTCCTTCCTTCTCAGTAAGATTTTTCACACAGAAATGGATGGAATGTTTAGAGGGATTACATAAGCACATCCATACAGATATATAAATTAGCATCTTAAAAAATTAGCACTTTGGGCCTATTTATTTTTTCTTGTATTCCCAGGAAGCTACATCTTCCTGCTCGCCTCTGGCCTGCCAATTCATTTCATTTTCAGACTTATCTGATCTGGTCCATACGGGAATCACCAGAGACATCACAGCAGCTTCCCAACCTCTTGGGAATCTGATTGCTTCTTTTTCTTATGCTAGTTCACTTTGTCCTCCAAGTAAGAATTCAGATGTCAATCATTTTTTGTTCAATTTCATGGGGTAGAATCACAAAAATGGCAACCAATCCAATTGCAAATTACTTGATGAATCTTCTTTGAAGAGTTGCCAATAATGCTAATCATCAAATGGTTGAATTCAGCTCTGTTGAAACGCATTTGTGAAGAACAGCAATCTCTGTGACTTTGACAAAGGAACTGCTGACTTGCCTCACTGTTTGTCTTTTGATGTGAAAGAGCAAATCGATTTATAGAGCTTTTGCTTGCAGATGTAGGATATGATTAGTATGCAGAAAGACCTTTCTACAGTGTCATTTGTTTATTTAGCTGTCTCTGCACTCAGCTCTGATTGTGTATACTTAATTAATGTATACAAAGCTAAAAGAAATAAAATCCTGGAACCATGATCATAGAATACTGTACTACATGTCATTCATCACCATGAAAATGCTATTTATATTTATTGGCTACAAGGAAGTGAAATGCATACATTCAAAAAAATGTTTCAAAAAGTCCTTATGTTTGCCAAAAGCAGTCAGTTATAGTTGCACCAAAAAAGTGTCAATGAAAGCTGTTCAATTCAAGTAAGAGATTCTTTTTTTTCCAGTGTTTAAATTTTTATTCCAAACAGTTGTTGAGTCTTTATAAAAAGTACCTCTGATGCCTTCCTGAGGTCAAAGTACTCTGTAAAACATCCTAAGAGACCTGAATCATCCTGTTCTTCAAGGCCTTCTGATTCTGTTGCTTGGAATTTTTAGCTGAGAAAGAGTTTAAAGAGGAAAGCAGAGACACTAGAGACCTTCATGTCAATAATGAATGATCAATAGAAGTCACACACTAGAAAATTGACATTCAGTCAGCAATCCTGTGTTATTCATGCACATTTTACATTGTCTATTCAGGTTTGTCGTGGAGAAAGTAGACACAGAAAGGCAGAAAATGGTAGAAATCATCAGAGTATCAAATAATGAAATCCAGAGTGACATCTAGTGACATGCTGTATTAGAAGCATGAGCATTTAGTTACTGAAATATACTGATTTTACTAATCATATTAATTGCAGCTTTCCAGAAAAGTTACTTTAAAAAATGTTGCAGAAGTTTCTTACAAAATGCATTCCATTAGCATATGAGACCATTCACAATTCAAGTTACTAAAATGTTTGCTTCTGACTGTTATAAACAGCAATTCAAGCAGAAACAAATTTTCTACAGAAACACTTTACAAGTGTAATAACACCGATGCTATAATTAGTTTGTCAGTACAGATTCACCTTATAAATAACTTCCTAAACTCATCCGCAAGACCTAAAACTCTTATATTCTTCAGGCATGAACACTGACTCAAAATCATGAGCAAGCTAATCTATTCAGGCTCTTGTACCATATTTTTCAAGGTGGCAGAGCGCTGTCTTCATGAGTAAATTGCACTTGACCTTCTGTTCTAGAGTTTTCCATTGGGATAACTGCAGGACTCTGATCACTGAAAGTGCTGTAACAAAGGAAATCATTATTACAAAGTTGAAATCCAGAACATCCTATTCTCAACCCAGTCTCCATCAAATACTGACATAGGCAATAATGCCCTTAATTTCTATGGCATGAATAAGTGAGAGCGATTCATATTATTAAAAGAAGAATGTGATTGATCTGCAAAGACTACAGAATAATAAAATACTGTAACGAATCATACAGAATTTGCCCAATATACCTTTTAAGTAATATAAAAATACCTTGGACAGTCACTTGCAAACTATATTATTGATATCATGCTTCAGCAAATAGGAAAGTGCAGAAATCACTGCATGTGAATAAAATAATTTTGTGGGCTGTAAGGCGAATAGATGAATGTAGAAGGTACTTTAATCAAATTTGCTACTTTAAATCTTATATTTGTTAATTTTTCAACTTCAATGTGCAAGAAATGTTTTTCATTTTCATTTTTTCACTAAAATCATTGCAGCACAGAGAGGAGGTGAGAGAAAAGATACCACATATTAAACTGATTAAGCTTCCATGTCAGTAACTTTAAATCAACAAATCAATTAATGGGAGAGAAAAAAAGAACAACACTTAAAATATTTGGACAAAAGAAATCTATATTTGTTTTGGAGGTTATCTTTTTTCTAGATAAAGAACTAGGGTAGATTATATTACAGGTATATTGTAATTATCACATAACAGTCATACAATGAAGAAATTTTAGTTTTTACAATTGGTTTATTGTATAAAGACCACCATCACTATAAGCACTAAATTTCTTTCTATGTTTTGTTATGGGTTTCCTCCTTCTTCTTTCCCTACATACTTGGACTTTTAAAACTTAATTTCCTATTGGAGACAATTATAACTTTCCTCAGATGTACCTCTTATTCACTTACAAATCTTGAATATGCAAATAGAACTCTGGTTGTGTTTTTCTGTAAATGTTCGACTTTACAAATAGCAAGTCTTGAACACTAATTTCAAAGAAGGAAATACTAAGTAATAGTCCTGATTTCACTGTACAGAGTACCAGTCTCCCCTTTTTTCCTTTTTAATTTTTAAAAATTAAGATTAATTTAGAAGGTCAAAGTCTTTGTTGTTGTCTCACTTCCTTACAGTCTTCTAGAGCAGCACAGAATGTAGTGTACTGGCCAGGTAAGCTGTTTTATTTCAGTAACATAAGAGAAAGCAGATTACATGTACAATGAATTTTTAATTTTTGTCTTAATTTCATAGATCTCTCCAATCTTTGCATATATTTATTAATTGTCTCTCTTTCATCCCTTGAAGATCCTTGTCCCCATATTCTACACATAAGTTTCTCTTCATTTCATATCTCTAACTTTTCTTGTGTTTCTCTCCTCCTCACACTCCAAATCCTGTCCAAATCCCTTCCCTCTTTCATATCGTCACTACTGATTAGGGTATATCCTTATCATTAGCAGTAAACAAACCCATCAACCAACCAGCAAACCAGACAAGCAATCAGACATATGGAAACACAGGAACAGGAGTTACTACTTTCTATTTGAATGCCCTAAACTGATGTTACAATTATGGTTACACTTCACTTACACCCTTTTTACTTTTCCTTCTTAATTTTTTTCCTTCCCTGCCCTGCTCAGAACTCTCTCTCATCCTCTTTCCTCCTTTTCCATTTCCATCCTCTCCACTACATTTCATTACTTATGGGGAAATCTGCCATGTTTATCCCATCTGGCTGGTCTCTTCCTCTTGCCCTGATCAGTGCCCATATAAACAAGGTATTTCCAACCCAAAACAGAATTGACAAGTGCAACAAGAAATCTGAGCTCCAGGATGCATGTAGTCTAGATGCAGTCACAGTGACAACTGGATTGTCCCATGAAATCTGAGACCCTCAGAAGGTGCTCCTTTAATTAAATGGAGTTAATTCAAATATGTCATGCCTTGCACTTTCTCTGAAGCTGCTGGTGCATTATTTTCCTAAGAATGATGACCTAATTAAATAGATTTTGGCATAGACTCACAAAAACTGCACTTATTTCACTCACTCAGGAAAGACCTTGATAATTCTTTCATAACTGCAGGAGAAAACTATTTCTCAATACCTCTTCAGTGCATAATGAACATTAAACAGGAAATACCAGCTCAATGTGTTTTTATTATTTTTTAGATGTTGAAAAGTTGTACACCAAGACAAGGATTTATTAATAGGATTTGGGTGCCTAATGGCCCTAGGCTTCTTTGAAAAACTCAAGCCAGAAGAGGGATGTTCTCAGCATGTTTGCACAACAATCTGATGGAATCACTTCTTATATTTTAATCATAGTCTTCAGATTAATGACTGGCATAAGAGTCTAGATTTTCTTGGACTGGTTTCCTAGTTCTCATTTTGGTATCATTACTATTAATGATCTCTTAATTTTCCTTATTCTCATTAACTTTGATAATCTTTCTCTGATCTCAAGAGTTTTGATGTCTTGATTCATTCTTCACCCACGTTATAAAAATTTCAGGAAAAGCTTGATTAACTAATTGTATGAAAGAAAGGGGGAACACAACCCCTTTCTCTGACCACAATTTTAACCAAAGTAGTTGCTGCTGTGTTCCATGGGATGCACCTTTTTTCATGCATCTGTGTGTGTGTATGCACATTAACTTTGTTCAGAAGATGCCTACAAAATTCGTCTCTTAAATGATCGATGTGGAAAAATGTCATGTCTGAGACTGTTGAAAATCTTTGGGAAACAAAAAATGTGAGAAACAAAAAAACCCCCAAACCTCACTGATTTGCACTAGCAGAAGACTATTCTAAGCATTGTGCTATAGAAACAAACTTACTCTACCTTGCCCCTTTGATTCCTCCTCACTCGTTTTAACAAAGGGCCAGGAGCAGCCTTTAGCAAAACTAGTGCCTACTCTGGTGATTAGAACATGCCATTGAAGAATGGATGGTACTGAATGATAAAGGTTTGAAACACTCAGACTGAGAAACAAACACTCTCTCAGTTTCTAGAGGGAATGACTGCTTTTACTCCATCTTAAAAAAAAAAAAAAAAGAAAAATGAAAAAAAAAGAGGGAGAAAGGGAAAAAGGTAAGGGAGAGGGAAATCGGAAAAAGAGGGAAGTAGAGATGAAAGGGAGAAGTGGGTAAAAAGGAAAAAGGGAAAAATGAAACAGTAAAAAAATGTAAAAAAAAAA
>NW_010555498.1:27892-43693 GCF_000687285.1 Phaethon lepturus | reverse complement strand
CTCCCGGGCGCCCCCCAGAGGCACGGCCGCGCCCCGCAGCCTCTCTCCGTCCTTTCCCAAAGCCCGTAGCAAGTAAAGCGCCTGTGATCCTCAGCAAAAATAATTCCGCCCCGCCTCCATTTCCCTTCCTTACCGATGGATTTGGTTTGTAGATTAGCGTGTCCACCGCTGTCTGCAATTGTAAAAAAACCCTGTACCGCCAGGTACTCTCTGATCAGGCAGTTGTTAAGCCTGTTGGGGACATTGGAAGAACAAAAAAGAAGGAAAAGAAAAAGAATGAAAAAAAAAAGAAGAAGAAAAAGAGAAAGAAAAAGGAAAGGGGAAAGAAAAAGTAAAAGAAAAGGAAAAAGAGAAGAGAAAGAGAAAGAGAAAGAGGAAAAGGGAGAGAGGGAGAGGGAAAGGGAAAGGGAAAGGGAAAGGGAAAGGGAAAGGGAAAGGGAAAGGGAAAGGAGAAGAGAGAAGAGGAGAGGAGAAGGGAGGGGAAAGGAAGGGAAGGGGGAAGGGAGGGAAAGGGGGAAGGGAAGAAAACTCTCCAAATGTTAGTTAAAAAAAATCTAACAGCTTTATTTTTGGTGTTAGCTTTTTAAGAGAGACTTCAGGTTAAAAGATTTGCAGATGGCTGGGAGTGTACAAACACTTCTTATTTAGGTTGTTTTTTTAGTACAAGCCATCATTGGAGAGAGGGTATAGAAGGCAAAAGGGACACTTGTGCATGGTCCTTTGAAGGATGTGGTTGTACTTGGGTTTTGCCTTGTGTGGCATTTGGGCATCCTCCTATCGGATGTTCCTGTTGACTCTGGATTCTTGGCGAAACTGAACTCCCACTTTTTGGGAGCGCAGTCTCATGTCTCTAGGTAACGCTTGTTCCTGGCTGAGTTGTTAGGACTTCTCTAGGTTTGAGGGATGAGCTGCTTGATTAAGCTTGTGTTTTTCTTCTGATTTTGCTGGAGAATTTTGGATTGATTCCTCCTCTCACCCCACTCCTCTTCCTTTCCTCCCCAAAATGGTGGTTTATGGCAATAAAGAAAAATGAGCTGCAGAGAATAGCAACATCAGTTAGACTGCAGTGTGGGGACTGTTTGGTCGACCTTGTGAGTGGGTGTTGTGGAGAAGAGGGATTAAACTGGTGTTTTGTAGATGGTCTTCAAATTACATGGGCTTCATGCAAGGGATTATAGGAGGAGATGCTAGTGCTTTGTCAGTACTCCTCTCCCAAGCCTGTGTTACGGTGTTTGGTTAACATTATGGTGACATTTGGATGGTCTCATTAGACTGTCTGAGATGAAGGAGGAGAAGACAGAAATCTTTGTGTTGTCAGCAAGTCCTTAGCCAAGTCCTGGTGAGTCAGTGAACTGAAAGCAATGTGCAGTTGGGTAGCTATGGGGATGCCAATTTATTTGTAGAGAGTTTCCATTTCAGGATGGTGACTTTTTGACTATCCATTCTCAGCTTCTATTTGTTTTGCTTGACAATCCATAGACACAGCCTTTTCCCCTTTTAAATTTATTATGTATTCATCTGGGACGTGCACAGACTGATGGATTCTCTATTGGATTTCTTTTTGGCACCTGGGCTAGATTTTTACAATAGGCTATGTACTTACTAAGTATTATTTTCTGGTATTTCCCTCTTCATTTTATGCAGTCTGACTGTATCTGTCCTGCTGGTGCACAAGCTTGAAATCACTCACCCAATGTGATTCAAATCACTTAACTGCTTGTAATGGGCAGAGAGTAGCATTTGAGGTGGTTTCTTCATGTCTGTTGAGGAATTTCTTCACTTGTTAGCAAACTTTTTTATTCCAGGCTTGAGGCAAGAGTGGGAACCAACTGGGAAGTCTGAGCTCAAGCCCTGAGTTACCCTGTCAGTGAAAATGTTCTTATGATACTTGGATGTTTCTTGCGGCAAGAAGACGTCTAGTGGTGGAGACTGCTTAATGCTGTGTGTGTCACCCAAAGTAAATCTCTAAGGTGCTGTCAGGAGGTTCTCCATCAGCATGAGAAGAAAGAGTAGGTACATTTTTAGCCATTATATTTTTCTAATCAATGGGATCTATGTAGGAATTTTTTGTCCCTTTATAGCATGAGTGCTAAAGACTGGAGCATGTTCTTCAGCAACTACATTTGATGTCACTTCAGCTCCCCTGAAGAGTTGTGCTCTGGGGTCACTGCAGCTACTGGTCAGCAGAATAATACTGACAGACATCAGAGAGGCTTTGGCACCTGTTCAATAAAACATCTACCAGAACAGACCTGACCTGAAATTGGCTGGTCTGACATTTCGTACCAACAAACCTGCCTCCTTCTCTGTAGCCATGAAGCATAGTGGGGATGGAATTGGAGTCCCTTTCTTTTTATTCTTTAAAGTATAATTTCAGAATTTTTGGTAAATGCTAAAAAATTAACAGGCTTTCAGGCAGTGATGTGTAAACAAGAAATAAATAGCTGGTGGCTAAGTCCTCCAAATTCCATCAGCAGTAATGCTGTGTTAGATTAAAAGGACAATAATACCATGTAAAATGTTTTCAGTATGTATAGATCTCGTTCATAATAAAATATTATATTAAAAATGTGCTGTTTGTTAGGCAGTATCTAGTTAAATTTGGCCTGTTTAGTGGCTATGGAACACCTAGAAAATAAAAAACCCTGTACCTCATTGAATGTGTCAGTAAGTAAACATAAATCGTATTATGTTCTGATTAATACATGTTTAATAAAACAGGATAAGCAAATGCTGCTTTTATACTTTTCATTTAGCAGAGTATAAAAAAGCAAAAAACATTGTGGAAAATACACATGTTTTGGATAGATGCACTGCTTCTAGCTCAAGGAAGTTTTAGTACCAGAAGTCATGAGAAAATGTACATTAAAGTAATTCTTTTAACCATATAGTCAAATACATGTTCAGGATGGCCAAAGGATTCCACAGGAATGATGCAGAATTAGGTGTCTGATGATATTTTGTTAAGGTAATGAATTTTTTTTTTTACTTTCCAGACCATAAGGTTTCAATAAAAGAAAGTGAAATTGAAGAACAACAATGACATTCACATTCTGATGGAATTGACTCAAATAATCAATTCCCTTGTCTGAATCATTCAACTTTTCATCAACAGATTCATTTCTCTTCTTTTTTCCCTTGATTTGACTATTCAGAAGTGCCACTACTTTATCATAATCATAAGAGACCATTTTTAGTATCTTCAGCAAAATGATGTTTGGTGGGAAGAAGAAATGAAATAGTGAATCCTAGTGAAGACAAACAGAGGTTTGTGGTTTTTTTTTTTTAGTGAAGTTGCTACTAAAATGTTAGGTGAAAAATAGGAGATGTTTCAAATTGACACAATACTTGCTGTTTGCTCTTTCAATTAGGAGTATCAGTCAGTCGCGATCTAACTTCCACTCCAAGCCCTCAGTCTGAATGAATCACACGCATGGGATCAGTAGTCCTAGAAGTACCTGCATTGACATAGAATGATAGAATAGAACTATAGAATATCTCAAGTTGGAAGGGACCCATAAAGATCATCAAGTCCAACTCCGTGCTCCTCACAGGACTACCTAAAACTAAACCATATGGCTAAGAGACTCTTCTTGAACTCTGACAGGCTTGGTGCCTGTCACTTCTCTGGGAAGTTTGTTCCAATGACAGACCACTCTCTCAATGAAGAACTGTTTCCTAATGTGCAGCCTGAACTTCCTTTGACACAGCTTCATTCCATTCCCTTGTGTCCTATCACTGGTCACCAGAGAGAGGAGATCAGCACCTCCCCATCCACTGCCCCCCTTGAAGAAGACATAGACTGAGATGAGGTCACCCCTCAGCCTTCTCTTCTCCAGGCTGAACAAGCTAAGTGACCTCAGCCACTCCTCATAGGTCTTGTCCTTGAGACCTTTCACCATCTTGGTCACCCTCCTCTGGAAAGAATCTAATCGTTTCATGTCCTTCTCAATATGGGCGAACAGTGTGCTGCTGCGGCAAAGCAAGCCAACAGGATGCTAGGTTGCATCAACAAGGGCATCACCAGGAGAGACAAAGAAGTCATTATCCCACTTTATTCAGTGATTGTCAGGCCACATCTAGATGTGGACAGCCTGGAGAGGGTCCAGAGAAGGGCCACAAAGATGATCAAAGGACTGGGAAGCCTGCCATATAAAGAAAGGCTGAGAGAACTGGGTTTGTTCAGCCTTGAGAAAAGAAGGCTTAGGGGAGACCTTGTCATCATGTTCCAGTATTTAAAGGATGGCTACAACGAAGATGGAGGCTTCCTTTTTACAAGGGGTCACATGGAAAAGACAAGGGGTTATGGGTACAAGTTACTCCTGGGGAGATTCTGATTGGACACAAAAGGAAAATTTTTCACAATGAGAACAATCAGCCATTGGAATAATCTCCCCAGGGAAGTGGTGGATTCCCCAAAACCGGACACTTGGTATACCACCGGGTGCTGGGCCATCTTGACTAGAACATGCTTTTGCCAAGAAAGGTTGCACCAGCTGATCCTTGAGGTCCCTTCCAACCTGGTATTCTATGATTCTTACATTGAGGTGCCCAAAACAGAACTCGAGGTGGGGCCGCACCAGTGCAGTGTAGAGTGGGACCATCACGTCCCTCGACCAGCCAGCGATGCTGTGCTTGATGCACTTCAGGACACAGTTGGCCCTTTTGGCTGCCAGGGCACACTGTTGACTCGTATTCAACTTGCATCAACCCAAACCTCCAGACCTCTTTCTGTGGTTCTGCTCTGCAGCCTCTTGTCCCCCAGTTTGTATGTATAATAATCATTGCTTGTAATACAGAAGTGTGATTAATGCTTTGCTACCGTATAGTCATCATTTGTTGGCACTATCTGCCTCGCTCAGGAAGCCTCGCAGGCCTTATGGCTGTATCCCATTGAGTCCTCTCAGGTGGTGGGGCAGCTGGGGGCAGCTAGAACTGCTATGTGCTCCAAGAAAACTGCCCCTGCCTTTAACAAGAGCCTCCTGCACCTGCAGCAAAATTAAACTAGTGCTCAAAAGCTGGAAGGAGAAGGTTTCTTCTGAAAGCTACATGAGAAGTTAGAACTGCCAGAAGAGCCACACTGGTGTTTTCCAGGCTTTTATCTTTCTAGAAACATTTAGAGAGACAGACAAACCTCCCCGAAAGGGTCAGTCCCTGACGTGACAATCTGGTTCAGTGGGTAGATTTGGGATAGAGATCCTCTTAGTTTTACTCCTTCTCTCTTTTGTTTTGTTGGGTCATTCTGGGCATCTGGCTTAAATTTGCTGCCTCAGTTTCCTCCTCTAGCTGCAACTGCTTTCCTTCTTGAATCCTCGGTGAGGATTATTTAGTTAATGTTGATACAGTTCTGCGGGAGTGAAGAAATGCCTTCAAAAGTGCTAATTGTTAACTCAAGTGATGAAATGCTGTTGTTCACAATAATTCTTTTTTTTTTTTTCCTGGATGAATTGGCTAGTGGCAAGTTAGCTAATGTTCAGAAGAATTCACTCCGAGGTCCTGCTTAGCTGGGTTTATCAGCCATTGAATTATTAGTCCAGCATATGGTTATGTATTACACAGTGAAGCCATTGAATATGCATCAGCAAAGCCTCTATTAGCAAGGCAGGATGGGTGTAATGCTGTAAGTTGCAGCCAAGCCCAATTACCACGCGAGAATGCCTCTCCCGTTCGGTGGCTGCCAACCATTTCGTTGCATATTAATGGCATTTACTCCATTTAAGTGGCTTTGCCGTCCTGTCCTTGGCTCCTCTTTCTCTGGCGGTGCTGCACAGCTGTAAGCAGTGACAGGCATGTTCAGAGGTTGTTTCAGCTTCGCGACAGGATTAATTGTCCTTTTGAAGACGGGACTGAGGTTGGAGGGTGACCATGCTCAGCAGCGCTGGTTGCTGCCCTGACTGCCTCCATCATTTCAGCGGGGTGGGAGTAGCAAGCCTGCTCTGTAGCGATCTCCCAGAAACTTTCCATTCTGCACCCATCTTCCCTTGGCTTTCAGCTCGGCATTTACTTCTGAAGAGCTCAGCTTGGCTTCTGAGCAGCGAAACCCCTGCAGTCGAGCTTGTCCATACTAGCTTTTTCAAGCCAATGTGAGATGATCCATATGGTGGGGCTTCGTCCATCTCAGCCCTCTGTCTGCTAGTACAAAAGAGGGATTGGGCCCATGTCTGATCCTCCCCGGTAATCTGAGGCCAGGCATGATTTTTTCTTTCGAGAATGGTTGCTGAAAACATTTTAAGGATGTTGTCACAGCTACACTCATGGGCAAATGGAGCAGTTCAGCTGCTTCAGGCTGTGAAGGTTTAATTGAGCTCAGAGGGAAGGCTCGAAGCTGAATTCAGTGTTTTTATGATGGAGAGCGAGGTCTGCTTTAAAGAAATTCTCCTGATGCTTGCCTTCCCTTCATGCTGGCCGTACCGACCCAGGAGCAGCTCTGACCCTGTCTAGGGCAGAGTTTGTGCTGAGAAAGGGGCTGTTTTCCCTGCTGGAGTTACTTCCCACAAGCAAATAAACTATTTTATTCTCTGTTCAGCATGTGAAAAAGACATTCAGAGCAACTGAACTGCCATTTTTTTAATTGCTGTCGCTCTGTAGCCAGAGATTGTGAGATTTGCAGGCTCTCAGTTGAAATGTCATAGCGAGATTGTTCCTTATAATTGTGTAAGAAGGAACAGCGTATGTGGGAGAGATGGGCCAAAAGAGAATATTTTATCTGTTTTCCTTAGCAATACAAGGATGACACGTGTATTAATTTTGGGGCAGACTGTGGAGATTTGTCATAGGATGGGGTTTAATGCTGAATTTTACTCTTGAATAAGTATATACTCAAACTCCACCATGTTTTGATTCTCAGGCCAATTTTTCAGCCTCCTTGCTACCAAAGGTACCTGGTTATTCCATCCCTGTAAGGATTACATTTGGAAATCCTAAGGGACAAGACTTATGCTGGTTACTTGGAATCAGTTCCCCTGGATTTCTGCACAGTAAACACCTCTTAAATGGCTTTTAAAAAGTGCTTTCAGCCCTGTGTTGCTGTTGGTGAAGACATTTACAGAGAGAGTGGTCAAGCACTGGCACAGGCTGCCCAGGGAGGTGGTGGAGTCGCCATCACTGGAGGTGTTCAAAAAACGTGTGGACGTGGCACTTCAGGACATGGTTTAGTGGGCATGGTGGTGTTGGGTTGTTGGTTGGACCTGATGATCTTAAAGGTCTTTTCCAACCTTAATGATTCTGTGATTCTGTGATCCTTGGCAGCCAGCAGTCCACTGCTGGAACGTGGATTTGTGGGATCCTCTGGAGAGGGACGAAGGCCTTTTACCTCTGAGCCTCAGAGACCCTGTGACATCTTTAGGGATATGTCAAAAAGTGTTTCCATGGAAAAGCATCTTTGTACAGAGTCATCAGCTGACTTGGGTTTGCCTGTGCTTTGTAAACAGGAGAATTTGGGTTGTTCTGCAAAATAGTATCTATTTGTTTAGGATCTGGGTTGTTTTGTTTAGTTTTTTTTTTTTTTTAATGAGGAAAGAAATACTGAAACTCTCTTTAAAAAAACCCACAACCCTCTCTTTTGGGCATTTTTGGCAAAACCAGGAGGGTCAGGTGCCTAAGGAAGGGTCAAAACTGCAAGATATTGGTGTGAATGAAACTTTTGGGAATTTGTAAGGTACCACTTTTTGTTACTTTTACTATAGAGATGCTTGCTGAGAAGATATTTTTGCAATCAGACAATCTTTCCATGCATTTAATAGGAATTCAGAGAGTTCTCCCGGTATCAGATCAGTTCATTAACATACCCTCCAACTTCAAATCTCATAAAGACTTTATTTTTAATTTTTTTTCCAGAGATCCTCCCTTCTTGTAACATGTCTGAAAACACTTTCATTCAGGTGTAACTGACCTGAGACCAACACTAAAGTGTCAGAAGTATTTAAACTAGAAAAGAGTTATTACAGAATTCAACCTTGAACTACCTGGGGTTACAGGAAAGCACAGAACTAGGCACGAATTACAGGGAAATAGATGTGAGGTGAGTGATAGGTAATATTCTTGGAGGCTTTATGATTCCAGGAAAGAGGGAAATGTGAAATGGAAGGTGAGCCAAAATTAGAGACCCTTCAGGGACACTAATAAATCTGGGGGGTGCTGATTAGTGCAAGGTTTGTGAGCAGCTTCCCATCTTTTGTGCAATCGAGGGAGGATTCTTTCTAAATCAGTTCATGCTAACCTGATTCTCACTTTGTACCATTATTTACACAGGCATGAAAGGGGACATAAATCACAGAAGTGATCTGTTCTCGTAGCATTTTACCAACCTTCTGGACAGATAAAAGTGAAAGCAAATGTCATGACAGCTATACCAAGTTTTGCCCTGTGACTGTGAGATTTCATTGCACAGTTCTGGGTCTTAATTCTTTTGCGTTTGTCTGACATGACAAAATGAAAGGAGTCTAAACCAGACATGAACCAAATCTAGTGCAAAAATGACCAGGCTGGTGCCTGTGCCTGGAGCTTGCAGATGCCTCACCCCTTCTTATGCTAAAATGGCACTGGGAAGGGATTACCTCTCCCGTAGGAGCTCCAGGGTCCTGCTGTGCTGTAATTCTTCCTGGTGACTTAGGTGTTGCATCAGATAACACTGTGCATAGCTTATTGCTGGAGCTGAGGCTCTCTGTGACCTTGGTGAGGTTAATCCTCATGTGTGTTAACGTGAAAACAGAATCCAGTCCATATGTTCATCCTTGCATGTGGCTCTGGAAAGTGCCATGGATGGGTTCAATATTAGAGTCATATCGCTGTCTCCTTGGGTAGGTGGAAGCTTGCCAGGACTGGAGGGGAAAATGTTAGCTGATATTCATGAAAGCAAGGACATTAATGATTTTTCCTTCTCTCACCTAGGTTAGACATCTGGAGAACCTGAGGACTTTTATCTTCTGCTTTTTTTGTTTTTTTTTTTAACGAGTGAAGAGATGGAAAGATTGATTTTGATTTAAATGTTAGATGACAGAATTATAGCCTTGCCAATACCTTGAGTGCCCTTTTATTTAAAAGAAACATCTGCGCAAGAATTGGTACCCACAACAAAGCTAGGGTCTCATACAGCAAAGTTAAAGTGACTCTAATCAACCGGGAAATGCAAAGCACAAGTATG
Organism: Phaethon lepturus; assembly: GCF_000687285.1. Classification (NCBI taxonomy): domain Eukaryota; kingdom Metazoa; phylum Chordata; class Aves; order Phaethontiformes; family Phaethontidae; genus Phaethon; species Phaethon lepturus. Next base: position 34,551 of record NW_010555498.1, on the reverse strand, counting down.
AATCTGCCTCAGAAACTTCAACTTCTCTTCAAGCTGCAGGACAGGGGTGGCAGATTTTCCTAATCCTCTGACTCACATGCCCAATTGTTCTGCAAAGCCTGTGAGGCACGGGATGTATCATTGTCCCTGGGAGATGAAGGGATGGGAAGATTCAGGAATAGTTTACAGTGGGAGATGATAGTGGTTTCTCAAGGGTTGGTTGCTTATTTGGCTCTGCTGGGTAATCTGATGGGGCTGGTCTCAAGAGTTCTGGATAGTCTCAGGTGTCCTGTGTCCAGTTCTGGGCTCCCCAGTACATGAGACACATGGACGGAGGGAGTCCAGTGAAGCACCACAAGGGTGATTATTAATGTGTATAAATACCTGAAGGGAGGTGCGCTGGGTTTGGCTGGGATAGAGCTAATTTTCTTCCTAGTAGCTGGCAGGGGGCTATGTTTTGGATTTGTGCTGAAAACAGTGTTGACTGATTGATAACACAGGGATGTTTTTGTTATTGCTGAGCAGTGCTTACACAGGGTCAAGGCCTTTTCTGCTTCTCACACTGCCCCACCAGCGAGGCGGCTGGAGAGTGCACCAGAAGTTGGGAGGGGACATAGCTGGGACAGCTGACCCCAACTGACCAAAGGGATGTTCCATACCGTATGATGTCATGCTCTGCAAGGAGGACAGAGTCACACATTTTTTGGTGGTAGCCTGTGACAGGACCAGAGGAGGGTCCATTTGAACATCAGGAAACACTTTTTTTACTGTGAGGGTGACCAAGGACTGGCACAGGTTGCCCAGGGTATTTGTGAAGTCTCCATCCTTGGAGATGTTCAAAAGCCATCTGACATGGTCCTGGGCAACTGGCTTTAGGTGGCCCTGCAAGAGTGTGGGGCAAGATGACTTCCAGAGGTTCCTTCCCACCTCAACCATTCTATGATTCTTTGTAAAACTAAGGGTTCAATGTAAGGAAAGCTGTGGTTCTCTTGGCCTTGTTCCTGAAATGTGAGTGTCTCTCGAACTATTCAGCCTGTGTGCTACTCAAAACCCAAAGCCTGGCTTTGCCTTTCTTGGGTTAGAAGTAGACTTCATCAAAACCCATATCTTAGCTATTCCGAATGGGAAGGAGAGCAGGTTTCACACCTGGCAGCCCTTGCAAGGATAAACCTTGCCTGCCGTAGAGGAGGAATTACATCTGTCTAACCACAGCTGTATGATCATACCCATATCTGTGTTTGAGAAATCTCTAGTAGAGGGTATCTCAGTTTCTAGAGCTCCACTCGGAGACATGAAGCTAGCCCAGATTACAGGACAAGGGTGTGCGTGCTGGTGCTGAGGCACCGGCTCTGTGAGGTGACGTTTCACTGTGCTTTGCTCCCGTAAATGGGCTGTGACAGAGGGATTTCCCTGCGGCGGGGGAACCCGGCAGCACCACGGGTCTGGGTAGTGGCAGCGTCCTCATCCGAGGGGTGAGGCTGCAAACTCTCAACCTCCGTCCCAGGGGGGCTTGCTGGGAGCTTTGCAGCATACCCGAAATAGCAGCACAACGCGTCTGACTCACCTTATGCGCCGCTGAAACGCCGCACAACGTTGCGGGTGACCCAGCACGGGGTGAATAATGTCTGCAAGGCCACTGATGTCTCCTGGAGAGGTCTGAACTACTGGCACCACGTAGCACGGCAGAATAAGAGGAAATGAGTTTTGATGGGAGAGAGGGTAAGTAAAGACAAAAATCCCTTCTAGATCAAGAGGTTAATACAGGCCAGGCCAGTGAAGCGTGGCTGATAGAGGTGCGGATAGGCCATGAAAAATTCACAAGCTAACATCTCGAGCCCTGTCAGAGTGCAAAATGTTGACCTTAATCCTCCGAGCCTGTGATGCCATTGCCAGGCAGTAGATGACGAGCCTTTGTAGAAGAGCGAGATTGGCCGCTGATGGTCAGTCTGCTTTCCCTGCAGTGTTCTTCTAGCACCTGCGGATCTCTGCGTCATGCTCGGTGTCATCCCAAATATGGCTGGATGTCTGATCTGTTTGCTCTGAAAACGCAGAGCCGTGGCCTTACTGGAGGTTGGCAGGAAGGTGTGGGCTAACTGGTCTCCGTGCTGGACCTGCTGAGCTGTGGGCTTCATTGGAAACACAAAGAATGTGTCTAATTTTAAAACGTCCTAAGAAAATCTCCCATTCCATGTCAGGCAGGGGTCTCTCTGGCATAGCAGTGGCATTGTAACTGCTTAATATTTCTTTTTATTCACTGATGCTTTTTCTTTTTGAAATTGCTGAGCGTGCTTCTCTTGAGCTGAAGGAATTCTCTTTATCTGCTCGATTAGATGAATACTAACCTAAAGTGTTCAAAAGTTGTTCTGAGGATACAGATTTAAAACCTTGTGCCTTGTCTAAGCCCTGACGTGGGCTATGGAAAGGCGTGACTTGACCAATGGAAAACTGAGGAATCTCCCAAAATCTCAGTCCCAAAGAGGAGAGACTGTTTGGAAGACCAGACTAAAGATTAACTCAGCTGTGTCTTCCTCCCAGTTCTGATCCTGACTTGCCGTGACCGTTCTATAAGTACTCTCCTACCCCTCCAAAGCAGCTCACTGTCTTGCCGGTGTCGGAAGATCTGTTTGCCTGGTGTTGATAAAATGTTGGAAATCCTCAGTCAAAGGCTGAGTGCTCTTTCACTCCTTCAGCAACCCACCATCTTGTGTGAGCTGTAACCCCCGTGACAACAGTATGTCACTCTTATTTTAAGCCTAATCTGATGTAAACCTGTTTGTACAAAAGCAGAGGGAGAGATGGGGAGAGTTGCCCACATACATACCTACTTAGATTCCCATTTAAAGACAGCATAAGTAAAGAGTAAATTCTGAGTCGGGTCTTCAGATCTTGTCCCTTAGGGACCCCCCCTTTCTGCCCCCGTAAAAAGAACAGTGATAATGGGAGTTCCCTGTTTCACATCTCTGGACCCACCTCTTCATAGCTGGTGAGGGGTCTGGAGCACAAGCCTGAGGAGCGGCTGAGGGAACTGGGGCTGTTCAGTCTGGAGAAGAGGAGGCTGAGGGGAGACCTTCTCGCTCTCTACAACTACCTGAAAGGGGGTTGTGGTGAGGTGGGTGTTGGTCTCTTCTCCCAAGTAACTAGTGATAGGATGAGAGGAAATGGCCTCAAGTTGCGCCAGGGGAGGTTTAAATTAGGAAAAATTTCTTTACTGAAAGAGTGGTGAAGCATTGGAACAGGCTGCCCAGGGAGGTGGTGGAGTCACCATCACTGGAGGTGATTAAAAAACGTGTACATTTGGCACTTCGGGACATGGTTTAGTGGGCATGGTGGTGTTGGGTTGACAATTGGAGTCGATGATCTTAGAGGTCTTTTCCAACCTTTATGATTCTATGATTCCATGTACTGTTGGAGACACAGGTTGTTTCCACCTCTCTGAGATGCAGCCCTCTCCACCATGCACTGTCTCAGCCGTGCATCATAGAGCCACGACAGAAACAGCCAAATCCAGCTGATGCTTTGGGGTTATCAGATAGCAACTTAGACTCACCAGCACTGAAAAAGTGGTGGTCTCCAACTGGTGTGCAAGGCACTAGCACCGGAGATTTTGGCCATGCTGCTTGGCAGAGGAGTAAATAGGCGCAAAGGATACAACCCAAGCCAGCTGGGGTCTTCTTAGCAGTCTCCAGCCCTGGCAGTGGTCAGGCAGCTGTTTTTCTTGTGAAAGATGGAGTATCTACTTGCAGGGTAAATCAAACAGATAGATGTGACATCCAGCTGAAAAGTCTCCTAACACATGCTGATCAGTATTGGCTAATAAAAACACAGATTGCGTGGCTTCCCTTGAACTATGTGACCTCAGACCTCAAAGAGTTCACTGCTGGAAGTCAGGGAAAAACTTAGCTGCATAAAATAGTAATAAATCAGAGCCTGAAAGGTTTTTTGATTTAGTGGGGCAGTGAACAGCGTGGAAGCAAACCCAGGCATTTCCCCTTCTTTCGTATCCCTTTCTCTCCCCCTCTCCATTCAGCTTTTGCGCTTTGCCATAGGTACTGAGGGAGGCTGCACAACATCACTTTTCCTAAGATGAAGTCTGCAACTTGGATTATTTTTCTTTTTCCCATTCTGCAGACACAAAATTTACTATGACAATAAAACAATGGTGGTATTATGCTTCCCAATTTATCGGTGAATTAATGTATAAAAATGAATGTGAAAATACAGCATTCCTACTGCTGACTTTTAGTTTTGTAGCAAGGCAGCCAGAAACCATGGTTTCCCTTTCCATGGAGGTGGACACCCCTCCTACTGGCTTCATTCATGTGGAGGTGATCAGGCTTCTCATAAAGCTTTGCCGGCTTCCAAATGATGCATCATTTTCAAATTAATTTCCTGCTTGGGTTAATAAACAGTTGATTCATTTCCTTTTTCCTAGTTACAAGCTAGTTTCAATGACTCTAAATACTAGACCGTCAAGGTGAAAGGGAGGCGATCATGGGCAATAAACAGACTGCAGAGGAGTTCAATTGTTTGCATCAATCTTCACTCCAAAGCTGTGTTCATATTGAATCGGAAAGGGTTTGGGCGGCAGGTGAGAAGGCGGCGTGTGGGAGGGAATCCCTTTCCTCTTCTGAGTTTTAATTTCTGAGTACCACTGAACTATTCCCACAAGCCAAGCTCTGTGAGCCGGCGTATTTCTGATACAACGTCTCCCCTGTGAGTGCATCGCATCAAAGCAGCTAAAAGACCATCCTGACCTCGGGGTTGCAGGTAATCCAGGATCCCATTTCAGAGAGTTTTCCCTTCTTTGCTCATGCTTTGCCAATAAAATAATTAGGGGGGAGGGCAACGCAGAGGCTGAGAGAGGGAGCCAAAATCAACATGGCATTGGAACAAATGGGGATTGTGAGGCTGCAGTGCAGTAAGGAGCACGCCGTGGGCACCTCTCTGTTGTACCCTGATGAAGCTGGCAGGATGCAGGATTTTATTCCTAGGGACCAGGTCCCTCAAGAGACGCCCCCTCAGGGGAAAATCTAAGTGTCTTGAAAGAGCTAAGCAATTCAGTATTATATAGAAAATGCATAGCCATGCTGTTTAGCATCAAAACCAGCTGGAGAAATGGCATAACAACACATTTAAAATGGAGTTTTTGGGTTTTGTGACTGAGCTCTTGACTTCCCTGTGCTTTGCTTAGTTCACTTCATGCTGTTTGCAGGTATACTGAGAGCCCCAAAGGATTTGGGAAAGCATCTTCTGGTCTTCAAAGTCCAGTGATGATAAATCAATTTATCATTGATCAATGATTTTTCAGTGTAGTGTGCGGCTTCTCTAATAAAGCAGTTACAAAAGATCATGGACATGGGGAACCAACCAGGAACCAATCATTGAAAGTGAAGAGTCAAATAAATTTGTTTGCAAATAACTTAAGGCTTGTGTGCCAAGCGCTTATAAACAATCAATACATTTAAAGAAAATCAGGATGGTTCCCAAACGTTCTGCTAACCAAAGTGGGCCTTTATTCATAATAAATACTATTTATGATGAATAATTTGCCTAGGAAGAACTGGAGAGAGGCCAATGTATCCATCTATTTAATAGGAACTATGGGTGATGCAAAGAATTATAGACTTCTCAGTCTTACTTTAGTTGCTGAAAGAATAACTGAGAAATTCATTAAAGAACAGGCAATAAAACACCAGGATAAGTAGAAGTTGAAAGTAGTAAAGCTCCATGGATTTTAAGGGGAAAATTCTGCATGCTTTCATTCACATTTTCTAGAGTCAAGGTAAGAATTGTTCCTTTTGCTGGCATTTCTGTGCCTGCTAAGATTGTGGACAAACTGAGATGAGGACTTTTCACTCAGTGTAGGCAGAGCTTAGCACGTTGCCACCTAATCTTTGCTGATGTCTTTGAACACTGCAGCGCTTGAATACAATAATAAGTTATGTCTCTAATGTTAATAACCCCTCAATTTCTTTGGAAAGATGAAGAGCAGAGCAGATAAAGGGCGACTGGTAAATACAGTTAGTTTAGATTTCCAAGATGTTTTTGAAAAAGCACCTTACAAGAAGCTATTAGTGGGATTTGGTGAGTGTGGAGGGAGAAGGAAGGCAGAGGCAAAGCTTCAGTGGTGGTGAAGATGAGGGACAGAAGGAGGAGGGCTAAGAGTTCAATTCGCAGCTTGGGAAGAGGTTAATATAACAAGGTCTGCCCAGAATCAGGTTTGTGATGACAGGCGAGGAATGAAATCAACTCCATAACGGCCTAATAAACCTCAAAAACTGCGGACATGAATTTCAAGACAGCAAATCACAAGGCAATGCTGCTGGAAGGGACTGATTTAAATGCTTCGTACGCGCTGATGATTTCTGCATTCGTTTTAACCCTCCAGACCTCGGGACATCGTTGCCAACAGCTGAAAGAAGGGATTCGCACAGAGCACAGCGGGGGCTTGACGCGGTGAACAGACCGCTTAGCTGAGTCAAGGAATGGGTGGAGGAAGCCGCGTCTAATGATAATGACGTGGCTAATAATAATCTGATGAACTAATGCTTCTACCACCTGCCGTGTTGAGGCCTGATCGCCCTTTTGTTAGGAAGAGGAATGGTAGTGCAAATGGGAGAAAAATGAGAGTGATCAGCAGCATGTGGTTCCTCTGTACGGCGCGAAAGGAAAGCGATGGG
>NW_010555498.1:0-27861 GCF_000687285.1 Phaethon lepturus | reverse complement strand
AGGGAAAGAAGATAAATAAGTTAGAACTGATGTCTTTTACAGGGTTAGTACTCATAGGGAAGAGCTCATCTGCCGCTCTCCGGTTTTGTTTTTTGTCTTTTAATCCTTTTTATAAAGTGCTGAGTACAGAGGAGTACAAAGCAAGCTAAAAGCAGTTTGTTTCAGCGAAGAGAAGTGTTCAGAGGCTGCATGATGACTGGTTTTAGTTGGTGGATCTTTGTGGGGGAAATATTTCTTGGAGGTAGCTGTATATTTTTGTAATGTATGCTTGTATAGAAATGTATATATGTGTGTATATATATGTATGTGTATATATATGTATGTATATGCATATATATTTAATTAAGGGCCTAGTATTGTTAAAGGAAAGAAAATGTCCTGGGCCGTGAACGTTCAAGGTGCATACTGATGTTGCCCTGGGAACGGGAAGGGATGTCCCCCCACAGAGATGTCACGCTGTTCGCACGCGCCGCTATACACAGAAGCCCTTGCGCACCGCAGCGGTCGCAGCCTGGGTCACCTCCTTCCTTCAGAGCTGATGGCAGTTTGGGGCTCTAGGTCGGGCTGTCTAGAAGTCGCCTGCGCCCAGTGTGGTGCCCCAGACCAACCTGGAACGGCTTAGGCGAGGGTGGGGGCTTTGCCTGTGCACGACTGCAGCTGGGAGAAACCCAGCGGTTTTAGTTCAGTCTCAGGCTCGGTTTCTGAGCTCGTCTGAACACCAGCAATGTAACGTGGGCAGGTCTGTTCATCCCAGCTCTCGGGCAGCAAAGCTGCAGATCAGTTTTCTTGAAGAGGTGCAAAGTGAAATCCCTCCAGAGCTGAAGAGTGCCGTGAGATACTGCCCGTGACCCCACACTCCTGGGACGCCGCTGCGGTACGTGCACGTGCTGGCGTGGCAGGGACACCAAGCCCCAGGCAGCCGCGAGATGCTTGCTGTGAGTGGGATGTCAGTCCCCTGTGCCAGCGATGGGGACAGCTTGCTGGAGGACTGAGCATGTGCTGTCTATCGTCCTTTTTCTTGAAGCCTCTTGATGTGCATGTTAAGATGTGACCACCCGAGGCACCTGATAGGTCTGTTTTGTCCATAATGGTGTTTGCTGCCCCAGCCTTATGCTAACTGAGTCCTCGAGCTGGTGCTGAGAAGTCATCTGCTGTCCTCCTGCCTCGCCTCCTTTCCCTATATCACTATTGCCATCTCGTTAACCACAAAGGTAGCAAATAGGACAAGGAAGGTCTAGCTGGAAGCTAAATAAGCACTTAAGACACTGATCAAATGTGACACAGGGATCACATCTTCCCTTTGATTGAGAAGGCAGGGAAGTGCTCCATCCTTTAATTACCACCGGAGAGCTGAGGCACAGAAAACGTCCTGGCCTCACCATGAAGAAATTCAATGCCAGCAACTGACTCCAGCGTTCCTGGATCCCAGCCCTGGCTGTAAAGCAGAAGCTTGACCCTTCATCCAGGCTGTCTTCTCACCTCCTGCCTGTTTGTCACCGTGCCACATCGCATCGTGCTCAGCGTTAGCATCCACATGTGCTATGCTCAGGTCAGGTCTTTCTGGGGTGCTTTGTGGGGAATAAGCCTCGCTTCAGGGCTGTTACACAAAGTCGTAACAATGATCCAGAAATAGTAGTCCTTAATCATGGGTAATTTCTAAAATGAATCGAACACATTATTGTCTTTCCAATGAATAATTCTCTTAGTGCTGAGCATTAGTAATGATAAGGACTTTCTAGTGTCCCTATGATATGTTTTTAAAAGCCACTGGCCTCTCCTTTTAATAAATCCCCTTTAGAAATGTTCTGTTTAATTTGAAAACCTTAGAAAAAAAGAAGGATCTGGTCGAAAGCAGTCACTGCTGTTCAGCCTTAATCACATCAAGATGGTTTTCGTCTGCAGATTTAACGCATGCGTGTGGATGTGTGGCTCAGACCCTTCCTTAGGCGTGCACTGACTTGATAAGCCTTAATGGTCACGTCAGTGATCCACGGATGATAGGTCATCAGGAGATGGGGCATTTTGAAACTGCACCTTTCAATCCATGCTGCTGCGCCTTCGGGGGGGTTCTGAGGCAGCCACAGGAACCAGCCAAGAAGCAGTGACTTTGTACCCATCATGGAGCATCCTAGAAACACCTTGGGCAGTGACTTTCATCGTATCCCTGGCCTTTGAACAGCTCTGAAGAATGACTCTAAACTGCAGGAAGCTGAGCAAAATCAGAAAGGCAGGGGAGGTAGTATTGAACCGCATTGCCCTGCAGTGGTATTTGCTAATTGGGGATAAAGCCGCTGTGGGCCTGCTGAATAAGCCTGAAAGTAAATGCATGAGCATAATCTGTCCTGGAGGCACTGTGTGGAGTCGGTGGGGGGATGCCAGGAGGCATCTGGCTGGAGATGTCTGTCTTGAAGTGCTTGGACTCTAAGAGGGGACATAACTGAGCCAGGCTGGAGAGACACGAGTGGTCATACACGTGTGCCACGTGCACATACCCTCACTCAGGAACGTAACGCTTTCACCTAATACTGATCTTTCCTTACTGCCCTTTTTCTCTTTCCTCCTACCGGTCTAGATGAAAAAAGCACAGATTGTTTCCTTAGAGCTGTGACAAGGAAAGACCAAGGGAGGAAAGTTTAATGAATATCATCAAGGCTTGAGATGCAGAAGGGCTGTCAAGGAAAAGCACAGATGCTTGTGGCTCTGCAGATGATATGGTAACTGCATGTTCAAAATGCCTGCACCCATCAATGTGCCAGCAGCCCCACTGCATGAGGAGACACGACTTCGTGCAGCTCCTCGCTGATGTGCCCACAGGACAAGTTTGTGGGCGCTGTGGTTGTGAACACTCGGTCCCGTCTTCAGGAAGACAGAGTTACACTCAGGAGTTCCTGGCACTTTTATTCATACTTCTCCCACAGGATGCCCTGACCACCTGGCACAATAGTATTTTACAGCTTATTTTTGGTAAGCCAGAAGTAAGAAGACGTGGAATTAACAACAGAAAACCTTTATCCCTTTCAGGAATGCTTTTCATCAGGAATTGAGAGCTTGTCCCAACGTGCAGTGCCCGAGTGCCAGAAGTCCATTGCCAAGGTTTGCAAAGCTTCCTGCTCCTGCAGCGTGGTTGCACTAAATACCCAGCATGAGCATCTGATCTTGGTTTTTCCCTCTGTTTTCAAGGTTGTCCCACAGACAGCAATGGGATCTCTACATGGGGATGCAGCATTAGATTTGAACTCTTGCTCTGTGTCGCTATATAGTTCACTCGTGTATGAAGAGTATGTAGATAAAGGGTATATGGCCTTATGTTACAGACCCAGAAATGTGAGTTTGAGCTTCCTTTTATGCTCCTACTGAAGGTTAAGTACATTTCAGGGTAGTGTGAACAGGACAGCATTCAAAGGCAACGGGAGCGAGGGAAGTGAACATCCAAACCAAGAGCTGGATAGGGAAACTTATGGCCGTTCTATGCTGTCCAGTGTTGGTTAGATGTTGGTCTCAGTGCTTGGGTCACTGGAACTGGTAGCCTTTGATGAATAAGATGCAGTACAGTGGTAGCTACCACCATTTAAAGTTGAGAGCAAGGTAAGTAGCTTATGGTGAAATCTTGATATGATTGACTTGGTTTTTTTTAACATACTCCTTTAGTTATCCTTCTAAAAACTTGGGTGATGGACAAATGAGCTGTGGTGTATATGGCAGCAGTAAAAGGGGTGGACAAAGGCAGGCAGGTAGGAACGTATGGTTGGGGGCATGGGTATCTTTTAAACTGGATTTGCCTCTGGGGATGTTGTAACATGAAACTATGCTGTTTCCCATCCAGTGTATCAGGATGGTTATCCTCCTTCTCTTTGGGATAGCCCAGCTGATTTTACAGTAGTTTGCTGCACTTAAACAGCAGCTGCTCCTTGGCTTTCCATTTGCTGCTCTGTGCTGCACAAAGCATGTGGATCATGGGACAGGCCATTCCTGGGCAGTGCTCTGATCTCTCAGTCCTCCTGCAGCTCTGTTCCACTTGCCTGGTACTGCAGTTCCTGGGATTCATGTGGGTTCTGTACCTGGGACTGTTCCCTTCTTGCTCTCACCCTGCCTATGACAACGAGGACCTCTAACTATGTAGAGTTAGTGGGATAATTTGACTGAAAATTACCCTTTACTTGATTTGTATGTCTTGCGAGACCCAAAGTGGTCCTACAGGATGCAAGAGACAATTGCATTCTTTGTGGGAGTCATAGGTTAAGTAATGCATGGGGGGCTAGAATTGCAGAAGGCAAACATCTATTGACAAATTCTTCCTATCCTGTCCTCTAACATTCATTCTCTACATGCTCTCTTACAGAGAAACTGTTCTGCAAACATTATAGAGAGATGTAATGTATTAAAATTAGGTTTAGATTAGCATCCTCCCACCTGGAAATCCAGGTGCTTTGCTTATCATGAGTTGAACTCTCCGGAGCTTGGAGACAACCATAAAGCTTCTGTGAACATCCTTAAATAGCTGTTCTGCACATATAAATGCTGCTCCTTTGAAATCATCTGTCTAATTTCCAGAGCAAGTGATATATATTGCTGTGTGTAGCTTGCTCCTTCCCTGGGTATGAATTGCCCTATTCTTCTGCTGAAGAGCATGGACCAGGGCCCAAGAGCGGCAGTTTTTGTATTACATACTTCTGTCTGGTCAAATTTTCCTTCTCCATTTAATCAAAGGTGCAAATGGGCAAGGGAGAAGAAATGCCGTGTTGGAGAAAAAAAGAAGGAAACAGTGTGTGGAAGATTTAAATAATAATAATCAGTGGTAGTCATTTGAAGGTGCCCAGATAAGATGGTAGAGGGGCATCATCACAATGTGTCAGTGTTCTTGTAATCATCAGTGTTATCCTAAAGACTCTCTAGCTCATCACAGGGGTATAATTTCCCCAGGTGTGGAGTATATAAACTATTTTTACGGGCACCCTGAAATCCTAGAATCCTAGAATCCTACAATCATAGAATAGTTTTGGTTGGAAGGGACCTTTAAAGTTCATCTAGTCCAACCTCCCTGCAATGAGCAGGAACATCTTCAACTAGATCTAAGCTGTGTCTTCAGCTGGTGTGGGGTAGCAAAACTATGTGACCTCAGCAGAGCTCTGTGGATTTATTCCAGCTGATGTTCTCATTTATCGTCCGATTCACATAAAACACCCCGCCCGTCGGTTCGAAGTGGTGAGTACAGAGCGCTGCATCCAAGGGGAATTTTAGGGGAAGCAGAAATAACACAAAACTGGCTCGCTGCAGCTGGCATCCTGCCAGGATGCTGGGATTAAGCTGGTGGATGCTTATAAACCACGCGGCTGGCCCTGGCTGGAGCTTTCTGCTTAATCCAAACGGTGCGGTTCCTCCCGAGCAGCCTCCTGAGCCTTGGGGTCGATACCGCTCCTGAGGATGAAGGGGCTGGTGCCTGGTGTCCCCTTCTTCTGGCTTATGTGTTGGGAGGCTAATTGTAGAAAGTTCCCAGCTTGGGAGGAAAAAAAGCTGAAAAGACAAATGGGGAAAGGATGATTGGATTTTGCTGTCAGCCTGAGGAGGTGAATAGTTGGACTATAGTGGAGTTTGTTTTGAAATGGAGGCCTAACCCAGTGGCCTTTGAAATCAGTAGAAAACCTTCAACTGGCTTCAGTGTCTCTTTGTTCTAAGCAAGGGGAACATCATGGAAATAGGAAAGCAAGATGATAACAGGCTTTAGACCTGCAGAATGTACACTTATCCTGGGAGGGGCAATTACCTGTCTAGGCTCACGGAGAGACAAAATAATGATGTTTGCCTTAAGGGAAATGATTTTTAAGAAAAGAAAAACAAATAATTTATTCAGGGGAATTGGATGGAGGTAACTGCAAAGGATGAGGAATAAAGGCTTGGTTCTGCCTGTCACACTCCTGCCCAAAACTGAGTTTAGAAGCAATGTAAAATAGTGCAAGGAACAGAGGAGCCAGTTCCAGTTCTACAAGGAGATGGTGGATATCATTAGCCAAAAGATAAAGTAGACTAAACGGAGAGTCAAAGAACTGAAATGATCTGTTAGAGAGTGTACAGGAGGGAGCAAACCCAAGTTGGCAATAAATTGAAGACGGACAGGTTGTATTGGGAGTCTTACGTCTACCTGGTTGTCTGTGCACATATCAGCCATCTCCTACATGGGGCCTCCTGTAACTATGGTAGTGTCGTGGTTGAACCCCAGCCGGCAACTAAGCCCCACGCAGCCACTCGCTCACTCCCCCACGGTGGGACGGGGGAGAAATTCAAAGAGTAAAAGTGAGGAAACTCATGGGTTGAGATAAAGACAGTTCAATGGGTAAAGCAAAAGCTGCACATGCAAGCAAAGAAAAACAAGGAATCCATTCCCCACTCCCCACGGGCAGGCAGGGGTTCAGCCATCTCCAGGGAAGCAGGGCTCCGTCACGCGTCATGGTTTCTTGGGAAGACAGACGCCATAGCTCCAAACGTCCCTCCACACCTTCCTTCTTCTTTGTTCCCGCTTTATATACAGAGCATGATGTCATATGGTAGGGACTATCCCTCTGGCCAGCCTGGGTCAGCTGTCCCGGCTGTGTCCCCTCCCAGCTCCCCGTGCACCCCCAGCCTGCTCGCTGGCAGCCCAGCACGAGAAGCTGGACTGTCCTTGACTGCTCAGCAACAACCCAAAACATCAGCACGTTATCAACAGTTTCTCATCCCAAATCCAAAACACAGCCTCACACTGGCTTCTGTGAAGAAAATTAACTCTATCCCAGCTGAAACCAGGACAGGTGGAGAACCAGAATAGTCCATGGCATACACTGAGGGTGTTGCTTTGCACACGTACACCTGAACAATGCCTGGTTACTATGGCGATGGGCACTATAGAAAACGTTCATAAGGATTATTTGACAATTCGTAATCCAGTGGGAAGAGAGCGGTCTGAGAAGGGGTCTTTGCCAGATGGATAACCTCTAGAGGACACCTCTGCAAGGACTTACGGATCTTCACTGGAGACCTTTGATTCATTTGTTGAATTTATATTCTTTAAGAGAAATAAAAAGAGCTCTGAACTCCTGACCTCTGCAGCTAGGGTCTTTGGTGGCACATGGCTGGACATTGGCACAGAAACTTATGGACACTTGAGTAAATACCCTGGATTTTAGGCTTAGTGAGGCCTATCAGATATTTAAATGTGTATCTGCTTTTAAAGAGCTAAATCCATTATGCAGGTGATATTAATAACCTTGAATAGCAAATGAACTGGGGTGAGACTCACAGAATCACAGGATCATGGAAATTTGAAGGGACCTCTGGAGATCATCTAGTCCCCAGCTCAAGCAATGTCAGCTAGAGCAGGGTTGCTGAGGGACACATCCAGCTGGGGGTTGAATATCTCCAAGAAAGGAGACTCCACAACATCTCTGAGCAACCTGTTCTGGTGTTTGACTGTTCTCACAGAAAGTAAGTTCCTTATGTTTAAATGCCATTTCCTGTATGCCACTTTGTGCCCACTGCCTGTCAGTGGGTGCCACTGGGAAGAGTCTGGCCCTGTCTTCTTTACATTCTCCTGTCAGATACTTGTATACATGGATAAGATCCCCTTGAGCCTTCTTTTCTCCAGGATGAACAGTCTCAGCTCTCTCAGCCTGTTCTTGTGTGACAGATACTCCCATCCCTTAATCATCTTTATGGCCCTTTGCTGGACTTGCTCCAGTATGTCCCTGTTGCTCTTGTACTGGAGAGCCCAGAACTGGGCGCCTTGGCTACAAGCCCTGTCCTCTGGAGAGCATCCACATTGTCCATCAGAAAATGACCAAGGGAGGCAGGATCTGGACACACATGTGTCCCAACTCCCGGCTCTGACAGCGAGGACACTGTGGTGGGTTGACCTTGGCTGGACACCAGGTGCCACCAAACCACTCTATCACTCTCAGCAGGACAGGGGGAAGAACTTAGGATGGACAAAAAGAATAATCAAACACGTGGGTCAAGATAAAGGCGGTTTAATAAGCAGAAAGCAAATGCCGTGCACGGAAACAAAAGAAAAAGAAAGATTTACTCTCTACTTCCCATCAGCAGGCACTTCCCGGGAAGCAGGGCTTCAGTATGCATAGTGGTTGCTCCGGAAGACAAACGTCGTAAAACCAAATGCCCCCACTCCTCCTTCTTTCTCTTAGCTTTTATTCCTGAGCTGATGTCATACAGTATAGGATATCCCTTTGGCCAGTTCAGGGCCAACTGTCCTGGCTGGGTCCCCTCCCAAGATCTTGCCCACCCCCAGCCTACTGGTGGGGGGGAATGTTGGCGAGACGGCCTTGATGCAGTGCAAGCACTGCTCAGCAGCAGCCAACACACTGGTGTGTGATCAACACCTCCAGCTACCAGCACACAGCACAGCACTATGAGGGCTGCAGTGGGGAAAATTAACTCCATCTCAGCCAGACCCAATACAGCCATGTTTTCTAGCCGGGCTCGGAGATGGTTCCCTCCTCTGGCTTCTCCTCCTTGCTGTAACGAAAACCTGGTTGGCCCAATTATCAGAAATGGAGAAGTTGATGAGTCAGTGTCTTGTAGAGCAGCGCGGCTTCATGTGGAGCGCTGCACTGATCTGCCTACCCATCTTAGGCGAAGATGTATTTATGGTGCTCTCCGAAGTGATACTGTAATATCCTTTGCTAGCCCACATTCCCTCTGGTGCCTGCTCACTACGAGATTTTTTTTTTATTTTTCCCCAATGTGTTAAATAAGATTATAGCTTATTGAGGTTGAAGGGAACAGGATATTGTTAGGAATTTTATCATCAAATTACTACTTTAAGCAAACTGGAAGTCTCTGATCAATCATGTAGAGCACAGTGTACTAGTCCTGGCCTTGACGTCCTTTCTCCTCTCAAAGCCCCAGCGAGATTCAGTGAGGATCCAGAGGTTACCCGAGGTAAAGGTGGGAAACACTGGTGTGAGCAGCTGCTCCTGGTGCTGGCTCCTTCACTCTCAGGGAGAGTTCGGAGGCAGTGGATTTGTCTCAGTGAAACATTTCTCCTGCTTCACTAATAAGTCGTGCTTCACTAATGTACTCATCTACCAGGAGGCTATTTTCAGTTTATGCCCATTCCAAAAACGAGAGCACATCTCCCCACTCCTCCCCAGGCTCCTTGCTCCGTCCTGGGAGGGCCCGAGGGGCTGGTGAAGGCATCTGACGCCTGCAGGGAAATGTGGGTGCTTTGCCATCTTCTTCAGCGCAGTGTGAGAAAAGTCATCTGCTGAAGGTGTCTATGGCAGGCAGGACTCGCTGGCCGCTTGTTTCTCCTCGCCTGCTGCAGGCATGAAGGTGGTCAAGTCACATTTAATTTTTATGTAAAATTATAATGTGTTTAGGGGCAAATTCAGTGTGTTGCCTGGCAGAGGACCTGCACGGCCCTCAGCTCTGCTAAATTTAGATTGCTAAGTGCAAGTGATAAAGTGGTATCTTCCCTGCTTCAGAAGTCCAACGTCTCTGCAGTGGGCTAGTGGATGCATGGTGGTGATGTTCCTTTCACCTCCTGAGATACTAAATTTTCTTTATTTTGACTCATGCCATCCTCCAGTCAGAATACAGAGGCTGTTCAGTCTAACACCCAAAAAGCTAATCCAGAGGGGCAGCAGTGAAATGGTTAACAAGGAGGGCAGGGGAGTGCAGAGGGATGGAGATGAAAGGGAGATGAAAAGGGATTATCCAGGACAAGTTGCTTCGGTTTGCTGCAGGGGGATGAGTCACTGGTGATGGTGGTTAAGGTAGATTGTGAGACATGTGCATCTTTTTTTCGGAGTGAGATTTTCAATGGAAAACATGGTTTAAATGTGGACTGATGTCAAACGATGCAACAGGGACAGTAATGTGCATATGTTAAACCGAACAGCTCTGCAGCTGGCCACCCGGTGAAAGGATTGATGGGTTATTTATTGCAGATTATATGACAGGGGAAGAAATCTGGCTCATCAGGGGCCAAGGAAATTAAAAGTTATTCTCCTGTCATGGTAGGTGCTGAAATCAGTCTGTTACCTCCTGTTCCCGCTTCCGATGAGCATGCAAAGCAGCCTGTTGCTCCGAGGATGGGGCCAGCTTTTTAGAGTTGTAGCTGACCGATTTTGAGGGCAGCAATAACATTTCTGGTTATGAATTGCAGAGCATAAAATGTTTTCTGCATAGATCAAGAAAGATGACATCCCTGCCAAGTAAAATATCGATTATCCACTATGGAAGTGTTTTTACATAAAGAGAGCTTCCTTGAACCATCAGATAATGGTGCTACTAGAAGCACGACAGTGAAGCAGACCTGCCTTTTTTTTCCTGTTTTGTGCCAAATTTTGGCTTCCATAGGTTTCAAAAGAGATAATCTATTTTTCACACCCCTATAGGGCTTGACCTTGTTTCTGTGTCATGTAATTCTGTGTCATTGTGTGAATACTGTGTCTCTATTTCCCTGAGGGCATATAACATTTATCAAAGTCCAAAAACACGTGTTGGGAATAATATGTTAGCCAGGGCAAATTTAGTCCTGTGTTTAGCATCCAGTCAGCAATATTTCTCCCCAAACCCTTCTTAGATCTGTAAGGCTGGTCCTGGTAAGGCTTCTGCATATACAGTCGGTGCCCTTCGTGACTGATTTAGTTGGCCCAACTTTTCTTAAAGCAGGAAAAGATATTTCCTGCTTGGAAAACAGTAGTCATTTCTTTGCTCATCTGCCAACATCTGTTGGTGTGTGCAAGTCACAGCTTACATGTCTTAATCCAAAGTATACCATGCTCTAACATCTACCAAACCCCAGGCCTAAAGGGACTTGGCTCACGCCCATTGCCTTTGGGGACTATTGCTATACAAAGGAATAATAGTGATAGCATATATGCCATGGCCTTCTGTGGCTGTTAATACCAACATCTGGCAGATTTTGGCAAGAGTGCTGAGCGTTGAGGGTTGCCTTATGGCCATCCCTGATGCATTATGGGGTGCAGATAAATTTTAATAAGTACCTAAGCAGGTAGAGCTGGAGAGATGTGACTGATGCTTTTCCAGTGGAGGTACAGACTAGAAATCCAAATCTACTCTATGGTAACATACAGCTAAGTTTTGGGGGGACTTTATATGCAAAATGATTGCTTTTTACTGGAGAGATATTTCTTCTACTGTGAAGAGCCTGGTGGCTAGTACCTGACAATGGGATTCATTGCATTTGGCTTATAAAAATATATTTTTTATCAGCAAAGATTAAGGACCTGAGTCTGTTCCCACTGAGACAGCTGAGAGGTTACCAAGCACTCAGCATTACGGAGCGATTTGGTAAATCTGGATGAGATCAGCAGTCATTGTTGAGAGCAGGCTAGAAACATCCCAAACGAGGCAATCTGAATGCAAACTGAATAGATGGGACATATTGCTTTATGCGAGAGACAGTCATATGGAGTCAGGACACGGGCAAAAAGCGAGGCTAACCAGCTTAGGAGACAATTAGGCTGTAGCTGAGCAGAAGGACAGTTTTGTGATTTAAGTGCCGTCAGAGCTGTCGGATTGGGGTTCCGCTCCTCACTCTGCCGCAGGCTTGCAGGCTCCTTCATTCGCTATTGACGCTCTCCTCTGCGCAGCCGTGTTCTGTGCTTCAGAGCTGCCGAAGTACAGGGGTTGCCATATGGGGAGCAAAATGCTTTACTAAAGTCTTTGAGCTCATTGCAAAAACAGTCAGGTCTTGACTGAGAGAGGGATGCTGGCAGCAAGGCTGGCTCCTACAGTATCTGTACCTATGTATGTATGTATATGTGTGTGTGTGTGTATTTATATAGCTACGCATGTGTATGTAGCTGTAAGGCTGTCGTTCTTGCCTCTGCTTACAACAGATTTGGAAGTGATTTTTAGGAGGTGGAAGGGGAGGTAGGAACGTAGCCGTACCCTCGCCTTCTCCACCCTGATCTCTCCCGATGTCTTTGGCTGGCCACGGAGAGAAGATGAAGGGAGCTGCACCAGAATCTCCAGAAGGCTAAAGCAAAAGCTGAGAATGTCTGCTTTACAGGAAAAGGTATTGTAAAACAAGGAGCTGGTGGCCTTTGGGGTAGAGGAATCTGCTCACTGTGATCATCTAGCAGAATGGTGGCCCTTTTGAAATGCCCCTGGTATGTGGCAGACCCAGCTTGGGAAAACAGATCAATCCCCTCTTCAAAAGGCAGTATTTGCCAGCCAGGTTTTATGCCAAAGTGTCTGAGTCAGTGTTCTGCACGTGGGGAGCTTCTGGCTTTCCTGATGCAGCCCCGGTGGCCAGTAAAGCCCAGCGGCGCAGGAGCCGGCACTGGTCATTGGAGGTGGCCAGTCTTCCTGCCATGGCTCACCGGCACCGTAGAGGGGCTGGAACCTGTCGCACAACGGCCTCGGAAAGCTCACGGTGGCTCGTGCGTGTCTCATGCACATGGAAAGCTCTCTAAGAGCACAGAGTTTGCTGTGGAAAGGGGAAGCGAAAGGGAGGGACAGATGGGAAAGAAAGAGGCAGGCGGGAAAAGATAAATAGGGCAAATGCAGGACAGACTTGGAACCAGTGGTGGCCAAACTTGCTAGCCAGAACGTGCCAGGAGGAAGCAGAGCTCATGATCAGCCATCAAAACATCGCTGGTACCCCTTGCTAGTGATTTCTCCCTAGAAAGACAAAGAAAATAGGAGACTAACTGACTTCAGGTCATCCCAGGAGCCTCGACAGAGCCTCATCAGCCATAGAATGCCATAGGCTGTCCTTCTCTACCCCGAGTCAGACTTCGTCCTCTCTTGGTTTGGAGCCCCTCTCTCAGAGGGGTCAGAGAAGATCAGACTGCCAGGAGCCAGAGTGTGAAAGACTCGACAGGCCGTGACGGCCAGGAGCAAAAATGAATGTGACATGGCTCTCCAGCCGAAACACGAGAAAATGCGAGGAGCGTTGTCCCTAATTTGTCAATCAGGCAGAGCTCTGGTGACGTGAGGAATGGGGGGTGACCCCCGTGGCACAGCCACCGCGAGGGAGGGGGACGGCGTGCGCATGCGCTCAGCCCCGCTCTGCGCCAGCGGGGCACTTACTTCCTACCAGTCCCCCTTCCCACAGGCGTACCAGAAAAGATCTGCCAAATAAGCTGAATTAGCTGTTTGACTACAAAAGCCAGCGAAATAGTAATTTTGGCAAAGAACAAGTTTGCTGGAAATCAATTACCTAAAATTCAGCCTCCATCTGGGTAGGGTCCTGCAGATTCCAGTACAGCGTTCGTGTTGCCTGATGGATTTCTTCTGTTGGGGATTGCTCTCTCCTCATTTTATTTACGGTCACTTTCAATAAATGCAGCAAGAAACACCCTTTAAAGCCAAGTCAGGCAGTTTTCCCCATGCACCTTTCAAATACGGGCAATGAGGCCGTTGATCTGGCCACCTTGTTAGATCCAGGAATCATAAAATGAGACTCGTGCTTAAGTGGATTATGCAGTTTTGCTCAGTGGCTTCACGTGGAGAGCAGAGACCGTGAGCCAAGATTTCTGGTTCCCTGCATTGCCTGTTGGCAATGGCTGGATCCTTCTGCAGCGTGTGACACGGCCACCTGTTTCATTATTTGGTAGGAAGCTGGGGCTTCCTCTGAATGCACCTTTCCAGTGCCCTGTCCTCTATCCCTCCCACAGAGCTGGATTTCTTCCCTGTTTATTCCTTTCCCATTTTCTTTATGTGCTTCAGTCTTTAACTCTGCAGAATGCAACTGGAAAGATGCTACATAGACGAGTTTAGAGATTAAAGCTTGCGTGCAAATCCCTCTGGACTCTTGGCATGACCTCCAGCGATGCTGTAGGTTCTAGGAGATGAGTAAGATGGCTTCATGACATGATATAAAACGTGCAACACTCCCTCCAAGCACAAGCATAGTGGGGAGAAGCATTCACCAGTACAGCACTGGGAAGAAAAGGAAGAGTCTGAAAGTGTTGTACCCTATTAAGAAAGAAGAGTCCCCTACTCATAGCTTCACTAAGGGCAGATATTCAGACCTTGCTATGCTGTTACCAAAAAAAAAAAAAAAAAAAGTGGATTATGAGGAAAAAGCTGCGGGAAGGCAATGCAAAATACTAGTGGAGGGTTAAATCTAGGAGAGCTTGTCCAAAGGATGAGTAAAAGGGCTTGTGCTACCCAGCTAAAAAATTTAATGGATGTAAAAACCGAATAAAGGAGGGAATGATTTGGCTTAGTCAAAGGGCATAGCACTTAGCAGTAATGGGGGGAAATTGTGGAAGGTTAAAATCCAGGTTGAGTACAGTACAAATTTGCAGTCAGATGTGTTAGTTTTGAGAATAACCTCCCATGGAGATGTGTGGCACTTAGTTGGCATTTTGTAACTAGGTAAGTGCACAGAAAGGATAAGGGCAAATGGGCATCTGGAGGAATGGTGCGTGACAAGTCTGTTGAGATATGATGCATGTGAAGCTGTGTTGTGAGGGCCCTTGGGTATTTTGCCCATAAATATTATGAACAGAAGATCTGGGAGAATCTAGTGGGACGGCTTCCCAAGCACCTATCCCAAGGAAGACTCTTATGGGGAAAATCACAAATCAGCAGGGTTTACTGGAACATTTTTAAGTCCAGTGCTTGCTGTTCAGAGAGCTCGCAACCATTTTCACTGATGGATGGACAGGCACCACTATTCCCAGTTTAGGGAGTCAGTAAAGAGAAGACTTGGAAGGCCAAGACTCTCTGTAGTCATAGTTGGTTAGCAGCTATCCTGAAAAAAAATATTATTTCTTATCATTCAGGCTTTTCTCTGAAGTGTACCATCTCTGAAGCTCATCTCTTTTTTTCTCCTTTTCCGACTGGTACTGGAAACTTCTGTACCAAAGTGCTGCCAGGAAGCTGTCTCTTGGAGAGGGGGTAATCTCCAGTTGAATCATAAGAAAGATTGTACCTGTCACATTTACATCACAACTTCGGAGATTCTTCTAAATGCTTTTAAAAAATATTCGAAGTTGTAGATGGTTCTCCAGACCCAAAAGGAGAAATATCTGAGGTCTTTTCAGCAATCACGCTGGCGATTTCATCCAGGAAACAGCAGCTCTCTCGGCTTCTTATGGTACCTGTTGTTATACCCAGTAAGAAGGAGCTGCTATATTGTAAATTTACAGGAAGCCACAAAGTTCGTGTGTTCATTCATTTATTTTTCATCCATGCACTCAGCAGGAGGCAGGAAACAGGTGTGGCAGCGGGATCCAGGGAGGGAAGGAACGGCAGCAAATCAGGGGTTACAAATAAGTCCATTGTCCAGTTGGAAGTATAGCAGACTTTCCAGGTGAAGAAGTCAGAGACAGAGACATCTGTCATTGTTAAGGAGCCGGTCCCTAGCTAAGAAGTTGGTCTAGCAAAGAGTCAGTCTGGAGCTCCTCAGAAATGTCCAGAGAACCACAACTCTTTTAAGTCTGAAAATCTTGGAGCATTTGTGAATTTGTCCTGAGACAGAGAAGTGCAGTGGTGATAAAAGACATTACATTTTCTTTTCTTTCCTTGCTGATTTAATTTTCCTCTTTATTCTTAGCATCACATACAAGACACAGCAATTTTCCCAATCTCTTTAAAGCCCCAGGATCCAGCTCTGCTCTCTCTTCATTCTGTATTTATTTAATACATGCAAGCAGAAGTTGGTTGATGAAACATGCTACTGAACTGAATGAGGCCATCAAAGGAGAAAATGGGTTTATTTTTCACCTTAATGACAATTCAGATAAGTAGGCAATGACTCCTGAAGGATTTTGCATTGAGGTCATGGAGTTACAGGCAGCTCTTCTTCCATAGTTTCCCTCAAAGCCTCAACCTTGGTCCTAATGAGTCACATTTATATGCTTTGACCTCTTGGTACCAATGATGTTATGCAGTGAGATGCCTTTGGGACTTGGAACGAAGCAGCCAGCATGGACTTGATGTTCAAAGATCCCATGTTGATTACCAGACCCTCAAATGTCAGTAAAAATGTAGTACCCAAGCACCACACCTCTAAACCTGAACCAAACCATGGAGCCATGCCCTTCCTCTCAATCTGCGTGTATTGTTGATCGATGACAACGAAGGAGGCGGTATCTCTCTAACCTAAGGCCCATGTTTGAGCACGGTCTCCAGGTTGGTACCTGGAGGGACAGTGCCTCCAAGTCCATGAGCGTACAAAGGTGCTAGTGTGATGTTGGTGCGAAGACAGGCTTTGACATGCGTACAGTTGGCAGCCCGGATACCTGCTGCAGTGTGATGGCTGGTGGTTGGCATCTTGGCTAACAGACCAGGGGCTTAACCAGCTACACAAGGTTAGGTTAAAGAAATTCTATGTAAGTGTTAAGACTTCCAGGAATGGTCATTAAAGAGGATATATAACGCACAGTGCTATGTCCCCAGATCTATATATGACTGTATCTGACACTCTTTACTGCTTAACTTACAGACTTGGCAGGAGCAAATATCTTAGGCATGCAAACAGCAAGATCTCCTTCCTGTCTGAGATGGGTTTTTTTTCCTAAATTGGTTAACGCCAATTGCCTGTGCTTCCTGATAAGCTAAATAACTGCAGTTGGGATCATCTTCATGGAAATTTCCATATGCCCCTTGCAGAGAAGCCAATAACCAGCTGTCAGGCAATGAACCTCAGCCCAAACACCCGACCAGGACGGATGCTAAATGGGTGTGGAGGGAGTGATGACACCACACCCACATCCGAATCATGCCTCTGCGTGATGGCAGAGGTGCAGGGTTGCATGACTGTTTGCACAGTGGGCTTGGGCTGCTGCAGAGTGGCTGTCCCAGCTATGCAAGAAGCTCCCAGGTGGAGATATGGGAACTGCTGCTGCTGGACTGCCCATAAATTCAGCCCAATTAGGGATGGAGAGGATGTCTTCTTCATTCGGTCCTCATCCTTTTTTCAGTGCAGAGGTGGAATGAAATGCTGCGATCATCAGTGCTGGGTTATTGTAGCTCTTCCTTGGTGGCCAGCAGTCTCTGAAGGTGGTCCTGCCTCCTCCAGCCCCGACAGCACTCTCACGATAGAGAGCAGGGTGAGCTTTGCTTTCGTCACTTATCAGCTCTGCAGCAATAGAATTTTTATTGCAATTTTGTTCTTTCTTTCCTTGAAACGTAGGCTGGTGTCTCATATTTCCCTTATGCTACTCAAGGAGTAGTAGAGATGGTGTATTTGGAGTATTTAGAGTAGAAGTTTACAATTATCTAATTTGCAGCTTGAAAGAAGTAGTATATGTCATTCAGGAGTATAGAGAGTTGTTTTGTTATTATTTTATTAAAAGTGCATTTTTTGGTAAAGGGGATCCTTAGCCAATAATCAAATAAGAGAAGCTGCAGATCATTAGGAAAACAATAAAGGAGCAGACTAATGACTCTTAGGGCCTCATTTGCTCTCCAGTTAATTAAACAGACAACACAGATGCTGCTGCTGTTAATAATATCATTCAATTACTGTGCTGCTAAGTATTATGGTCCCTGGGAAACCATTACCCAGTGCTGATTGAGAAGGGGAACTGTGAAGGGCTACTTAGGGGACAATAAACCATGTCTCTGTTGAAAAGGGGGCTGAAAGCAGTGTTTACTGGAGACACTAGGTGCTCTAGTACAAATAGGTGCAAGGTTGTTTGAGGTGATGGAGGAGCCAAATGGCTAATCTGACAAGCTACGCTCCTACGCCACGTGTGCTAACGAAGCTCAGAGCATCCGGCTGGGGGTCAACGGGAGGCATTTTTGTGAAGAAGGGGCTGGGGAAGAAGGCTCTTTGCTTGTGGAAAGAAGCGAGTGTGTGCGTATGGCAGCTGGGAGATGTATGGTGAATAAAAAGGAATTGGAAATGGAAATGAATGTATCTCAGCACCCCAGAGTATACTAAGCATCTCTCTGAGGGGGCAGGGGATATCATAAAAGCCTCATTGAGCAGTGCAGGTAATAGATTCACTTGCCTGATATTTCCACTCTCCTAGTTTGAGAGTGAGTGTAAAATCCAAAGCTGGCAGTAGAAGACCTCATCTCAGCCCTTGGGACTTTATCAAAGAGCTTTCTCATCCGGGCGTTGCAGCCACAGGGAATGCTGAGCTGAAGGAGCACAGCATGGTCCCAGCTGGTCCTGTCCACAGCACAAACCTGCTGCCCCAGCATCCCGGAGCGCGATGCACAAGGGTGTGAGAGAGCAGAGCATAGGTGTTAAAAGGAAATCAGGACCTTCCCCAGAGTCCTGATATCTCTTTGTACCCTTTCTTCTGTCCCAGTCCGTCAGGTATCTCCCATTTCTTGTCAGAGTGCCTTTTTTTTCCTTTTTTTTTTTTTTTTCCCCCCTTCCTTGCTTGTGCAAAAGGAGCTTTTGTAGTATTTATCTGTACTGTGGTAGCAGCTGGAGACCCTGGCCGGGGATGCAGGGGGACTTGTATGCCGTGATGCTCAAGCTGGCAGGTAACAACAGTCTGGGGTTAATGGTCTGTGTGCCTGGTACTTTCAGCTGTTCTCCGGTCCCCGGGAAATGCCTCGGGTCACGGTCATAATAGCTTAAGTAATATGAAGAAATGTGTTGGAAAAAGCCCGGCAGTGGCTCCGTGTAAGAAAACCTCTCCTGCATGTCTGCTTTGACATTTCGAGCACAATGCTGGGGACTTTGCTTCTGTATCAGCCCGACTCTTCGTGGGT
This sequence comes from Phaethon lepturus, assembly GCF_000687285.1. NCBI lineage: Eukaryota > Metazoa > Chordata > Aves > Phaethontiformes > Phaethontidae > Phaethon > Phaethon lepturus. The sequence goes on along the minus strand of NW_010555498.1, from coordinate 9,207 downwards.
TCTCAGGGTAAGCGAGTGAATATGAGGGTTGGGGTGCGAATATTCCATCCGTGTCACAGTGTCGGGGGCTGCACTGCCACGTGGTGACACCGAGCTGCATTCTAGCTGGTTTTGCTAGTTGCAGAGGGATCCTTTACTGGCCTCTCCTGGAACACTATGCCAAGTTCAGGGTTTCAGTTTGCATGTTAAGGGCTAAAAAGATGTATGTTTGTGCATGGATTTGCCCGTGATACAAAGTAAGTATCAGTAAACCAGTAAAAAGGAATTATATTCACTTCTGAAAGATGCTCAGTGGAAAGTGGTCTGTTTTCTTTAAAGCTCAATCTAAAAAAAAAACAAAACAAAAAACTCTGGGGTTTTTTTTACTCAAACTTACCCAAACATTTATTCATTCAGGTTCTTCTTTGTCACTATCTTAATATATAATATGCCAAATTAATTTAAAATGGCTTTAATCCCACAGACACCTCTGCCCGCACTGAATTATTGACTGAGCACCTTAAATCCAGAACGCAGAGACTGTTCCGGCCCCTGGGACTTTGTAGTGCGACCTGGCAATTAGCACCTCTGCTCTTCGGCCATGAGCAAGGCGTGGGCTTGGGAACACCCTGGGATCCGAGACGCAGGCACCAGCGTCTCGCCAGCCCTCGGGCTGCGAGGAGGTCATGGAAGACCCAAGGCCAGCCCAGATCTGGTGGTGTTGTCAGGTGTTGTTGATAGTCCCTCAGACTGGGACTATCCAGATGTTTTCAGCAGCTCCAGCTTTGCCAAGGCTATGTAGCACCTCTTTCTGGAGAGTGGGGAAGTGTCTTGGTGGCCAAGACACTGAACGTTCCTTGGCCCGAGGCAGTGGCCGAGGACGGAGCAGTGTAAGACTGAATCGCTCCGTATGTGTCCTAGCACCATGGCAAACTCCAGCAGAGAAAAGTTTAAATAGGAGGATGCAGTGAAGCAGTAGCAAAGGAAATGTGGACTTAGTTCTGCGTTTAGAACGTGGTAAATTGGGACTAACATCAGTCAGGGGAATAAAATGCAAGAACAGCCCGGCCCCTTGTGATTGCCGCTGCTGAGAAAGGGGATTTTTTTTGTGAATGAAATCATTCTCCGGCGTGTGTCGGTGTAAGCGACGTGTCTCCTCGTTTCCGTGCGGTTTGTCTCTGCTGGCACCGACCTTCGGAAGGCAGCTCCGGATCTCCTTCACGTCGGCAAGATGGGGATCGGCCGAGCAAGGCAGGGACACGCCACTACGCTCGCCCGGTCGCTCGGGTTGCGTGAGGGGTGGTGTGGGTGAGCGGGGCCAGGTCCCTGCTCCGTGTCTGGGGAGGTGAAGCCTTTCCAGGACACCATTTTCCTTGCGTTTCAGCTCTTTTGCAGCCCCCCGGAGAGAGGTTGGCAGCCTGTGCCCCCGAAGGCTCTCTCCTCCTGCAGTGTCGGGGTGCTCAGTGACTGTGCAAACCTTCCCAAAGCTCCCACTTCACTTTTCGGTGGTATCAGCTACAAACCCCTCTATTACAGGTGCATTTGTGACTTGCTAGCTGGCTTGTCTCGTCACTGGCATCCCGCTCCTGTTCTAGGAATGGAAATATTAATTAAGACCAGCCCCACTGTGAGGAGCTCTGCGTGTGCTTGCGGGGATGGGACCTCTCTCCGGAAAGGCTTTGGCACCTCTGCCAGTTGCCCAGCCACCATCCTGCGTCTGCAGCCTGCTGAGATCTGTGGTCTCTGCTGCTGCCCACCCGCTCCTTCCTCTGACGTTTCATCGCTTACCCGCTATTACGCTAAAGGCTTGTCTCGCTCGTAAGCTGCCGCAGACATCTCTTTAACCACAGTGGTAAAACACAGCCGTTAACTCTTTCTGGGCCAGCCCTCTCCCATCCCACACAACATGTTGACATTTCTTATTAATCCTTCAGCATTCCTCATTTTTATGAGGGATTCCCTGTGGGGCATATTAATAAATCTCACTGGAGTGCAACAAGAAATGCACTTGCAATCTTCCTTCCTCGCCTTTCCTCTCCCTCTCTTCCTCCTCTCCCTCTCTTCCCCTCTCTCTTTTTAATTCTGATAAAGGGATATTTGGTTTCTACCTTTGAGGACGTAGGTAGTTGTCCAGGACTCGTTACCAGTTCTCTATCCCAGTCACTGGCCTCTATCTGGACTTTACCTGAGCATTAAGTAACCTCATTCCTACTGAAAACCAAAGCAACGTATTCTTCTAACGTATAGCTCATCCTCATCCTACCCTCGTTCCCTAGCTGCCTTCTTTCCTTAGACATTCAGAGAACCCTCTTCTGTTTGTTTTAATGTTCATTAGGCAGTTCTAACCTTGCTCATACACACAGAAACTTAGCAGACATGGACTTGTTGATTTGTCCTTTTCCCACTTCTTTTAAATGTCCCTGTCAGTTCTTCCCTTGCAATAAGTATTGCTGTAATCTTGCAATAAGTTGCAAGATGGATTGCAATAAGCGTTATTGTCATCTAATCCTGGTATTTTTTGTGCATTTGTCATGAAGAAATCTCAAGCTGCTTTTTATCATTCCTGTGTTCTTTATACCAAGTGATTCAGTTACTAATCCCTTTAATTTTTCACCACTGCACTTTGGAAATTAAGGACTTGGATACCTGCTTTTGCTTATCATTCTTTTTAATTCAAACAGTTCAAACACTTTTCCATAGTGTCCTCACTGTTGATCTAAACCAACTATAAAATAGAATTGCTTTTTGCTGGCTCTGATGCTATTTCAGGGGCGAAAAATATTTTGCCTATTACGTCCAGGAAGGACTGAGCTCAAGTATCGCTAGTAACAGTAATTCTCCACTTGCCATCTAGAAAATTGCAAAATGACACATTTCCCAGTATTATTTATCTTTCTAATAATTTCCCAGAGATCTCTTGTCATGTCTGGATCCAATGGCAGAGATCTGTAACAGCTTCCCAGAAAATTAATTGTGTTCAGATGGATTCTGCTATATGCATGATCTCGTTTTTTAAATCCTTAGGGGCTACCGTGTTATTCACCTGCACTGCAGTTTTGCCGTTACAGCTTTTATTTCTTTCTCGGATCATATCCCCCAGTTCTGTGTACCGATCGTATCGTGTTCCTGTTATCACAGAAATACTCTGCTTCGCATCTGGTACCAGGAGTTCTTGTTCCTCCAAGCATTCACAACGTTATCTGCCATTTTTTGTGTGCAAGTTTTCCTCATCTTTTTATTTCCTTCTCTCTTTCTCTTTTTCTCGCTTCTTTCTCTTTCTCTATAGCCTCCTTTCTCTTTCTCACCTCTTCGCTCTTCTCATTTCATCTCTTTTTCGTGCCTTTTCCCATCTCATTTTATTTTGCTCTTCTTTTCCCTCTTTCTCTTTTTCCTCTCTCGCTGTGAAATAGCTCCCGTGTCCTTATAAATCCCCTTGTGCTTCTCTCCCTGCTTTCGGTTAGCCTGCAAAAGGGAACCATGCTTTCAAGGCATTTAGGATGCGTTTAGTCTATCAGATCTGGATCGCACTGGAACACAGTGAATCCGTCTCTGCTAACGTCCCGGTGCGTCAGCGAGAGTTAAAGGATCAAGGTCAGCGCAGCTGGGGGCTTGTGCGCGCACCGGATTACTCAAAGCGCTGCACGTAATGACACTTGTTATCTCTGCTGGCCGTGTTTAACTGTTTTGCTTGTGTTCCCAAATCCTGATGGTTTTTACACCGGGCTGCCCACTCCAGGCTACGAGTGGAAGAGGGAGAAGGTGGGTCCAGGCTGGGGAATGGGGGAGAGGGTGTAAGAGCTGAGAAATGATGAGGAGGGGGCATGAGAAGAGGCTGGAAGGTATTGAGGGTGCAGAGGGGTAACGAGAGGGGAAAGTGAAGAAAGTCTGGGGGGAACCGTGGTGGTCAGGATGGGGTAAGAAGGAACATTTGGGTACCCAGATGGTGCTGGAGATGGTACGCTGGCCAAGAGGAGCTCCAGATCTGTGCTGTATTGCATTTCTGCTTGCGAGGGGAGGGGAGGGGGCACAAAGCGAAGAGGAGCAGATGTGCGAAGAGAAAGGCATGGAAAGGGACTGAGAGTTATAAAATGTCCGGGGAGGGCTGGAAGTGGAAGAGGGACACTCCCAATCCCCCACGCATGCCTCTCATAGCGGGAAGCCACTGCTCTCCTCCCCAGTCCCACTTGGTTTCTGGGAGATGCCACCTTGGCATTGGCTGCGTGCCGCAGCCGCTGCGCGCTGCCCGGCCAAGGCTTCAGCGCTCGCTCCTTGGATCGGCATCGGCAGAGCTGGCAACAGCGGCAAAGGAACGGGGTCAGCCGCTGGCAAGCTGCTACAGTTAAAAAACAGAACAACAAAAAAAATTATATACATAAGAAAAGCAAAATGAAGCAATGATGGGTTGGGCAATTAAGCTAAAAGCATTTGAGAGTGTAATCCAGCTCACTCTATCAATAATTTACGAGTCCAAGATCAGTCTAATTGATTGAACACCTTCCACAGTAGTCAGCCACTAATAAGACAAATGAAATGTCTTTTTTATTGTCAAATCTCCATCTCACATTTGCACAGGCAAAATCCTGCAGGGCTTTTCATTTGAGGAGCTTGGGTATTTTTTCTCTTGATGGAGATAAATTGAGGGCCAGCATCTGTTTTTAAACAGCAGTAAATTAAGCCGGTCTGCTCCTTTGGCTGCAGGTGAGTGGAGAAAGAGAGATGTGCTGTACAGAATTCACACGTAAAACTTGTGTGGGTTGTCAAAAGTTGAACCCAGTTCTCGGAGGAAGTGTTATCACTGTGTAGTGATTGGAGTGCCTAGGACACTTGGCCTTGACAGACTCCAAAGGACTACAGCTCTTACCCTGAAGCCAGCATTTCTTATCTCCCTTCCTCTAAAGAAGAATCACATTAGCATCCTTGGTTTCCTAATAGTGCTATTGATGCTTACCTTTTGACATAGCATAGATGTTTAAAGGGGGCTGGACAAATTTAACTTTTCCAATTGACGTGAGCAAACCACATCACAGGTTGTGGGGGAAAAAAAAAAAAAGATGGGTTGAAACTGCTCTGTGTTTTATAGCTTTCTTCCAGCATTATGCCAAATGCAGTGATCTGGGGGACCTCTGTGACTTGCTCAGCAAATTTGCTTGATTTTGTTTCCTTTGGACTGTATTGCTGAGTTGGGGAGGAGATCGCCCCAGCAGAATGGAGCTTTTGGACACCAGCTCCAGAGCATTGCCCATTGCTAATCAAAAGCTGATATGGAGAAGAGGTAAGGCTTGAGTTGCTACTGATGTATATATAAACGCATATTTGCATGGTGAAAACCTGTGTGCGACCAAGGCTTCTTTAAGCCCAGGTACTCAGCAGTTGTGCTAACACATCCTCTTGTGTGCACAGAGGCTCTGGGACTGGACTTTTAGCCAACATAAATTGAAGTAGCTCCTCGGGGGCATTCTTCTGACTTACTGAAGATCCAGCCCTGGGGTGAGAACGCATCTGACTATGATGCGTTCATGCGTCTTTAATTAGGAAAGACCGCAAGTGCGTGCATGCTCCGGAGTCCCCACCAAGTTAACCTTTTCTCTGGTGTGGCACAAGTTACGTTCTGAGCAAACCCAAAGACTGGAGTCCTGGCAGCGACTTTCCTCATTTGCTGTTATTACATGCGCTTCCCCGTGGCTTGGCTGGGGAGCGAGGGAAGGAGGGAAAGTGCCTAAGAGGTTTCATTTTGCCTGTATTACTTCTGAAACATTATATAATGTGTTTGAACGCTTTATCTACCCAAGGAGTAGTTGTTTTACTTCCTAATCCAATAACTTCATGATGCCTGTCTCCCCTTAGCTTTGCTCTAGCTTGACTGTGCAAATGCCCTTTAATTGTGTTCTTGTGAAAACTAAAGGCCAGTAGCCCTGCCAAGGATGGCTAATTTTATAATGCACCACGCCAGAATTAATCTTGACTGCAAAGAAAAGGTTGATGGTTTATAGTTGGCAGTTATGGTCCTAAAACAACTGTTGTATAGGGTGGTTATAGACGCTGAAGTACTTTTAACTATTGGGCATTGCCTAAGGAGGCAGGCGTTTGCCATAGTCAAGACAGAGGAGAATGCAGAAGGGGCAAGATGAGAGAAAGTGGGCAGGAGAGAGGAGGGAAATAGGACCCCAAAAAAGGGGATGACAGTAAATGAAAAGCAGCAGGCTGGAGGCATGAGAACGGCATGGGAGTGACACACAGACGGAGCAGGGGAAGAAGAACAGATATGGCCAGCAAGAAGGGAGAGCGGGTGGCAAAGAAATAGAAACTGATGGGACAAATAGGCCAGTGAGTACAGAATTCTATCTGAGGTCCAGTGTAGCCAAAGAAGACTTTTTTTTTTTTCTTTTGAAGGATATTTTCAGCTTCTCTGTCTTTAGGCCATGTACCACCTATCTGCCTAGTAAGGAAAGCAGCTTGGTTACCCAGTAGATGTGCTGATGCTTACTGGAGTTTTCTCCCTGGGACAGGTTCTTTCAAGCTGAGAGCTGGTCCTCTGCAGAGATAAATAAACATTGACAGGTTTGTAATTCTGCTGCTGCTACACAGCCAGGAAGTCGGGAGGTCTTCAGGACTCAGAAGTAGCTTCAGCCTCACTGTGAGCAGTTGAAGCTGGTGACAACAGCTCCATCAAATTGCTTACAGTTTTGCAAAGCAGATGAGACCTATCAACAAATGAGGTAGCAAGCCTGGAATTGGAATTGTTACTTCCAAGACCTACAAGAAACCAAGCGAGCAAATAAAAAATAGTTATTGATCTGTACTGGGTTTAAGTAGCAAGGTTTTGGTAGCCAGGGGCTGCAGGAAGACACCAGAAGCTGCTCCCATGTTGGACAGAGCCAGCTCCAGCCAGCTCCAAGATGGACCTCTGTCTGGCCAAAGCTGAGCCCATCGGCAATGCTGGTGGCACCTCTGTGATATATTTAAGAAAGGGTAGAAAATGCCGTGTATCAGCTATGAGAGAGGAGTGAGAATATGTGAGAGCAACAGCTCTGCAAGACCCCCAGCTCAGAGCAGAAGGGGAATAGGAGGTGCTCCAGGTGCTGGAGCAGAGATTCCTCTGCAGCCCGTGGTAAAGACCATGGTGAGGCAGGCTGTGCCCCTGCAGCCCATGGAGGACCATGCCGGACCAGATATCCACCCTGTAGCCTGTGGAGGACCTCACACTGGAGCAGATGGATGAGCCCTGAAGGAAGCTGCAGCTCGTGGAAAGCCCATGCAGGAGCAGACTCCTTGGCAGGAATGGTGGCCCAGGGAGAGGAGCCCAGGCTGGAGCAGGTTTGCTGGCAGGACCTGTGGCCCATGGGGGACCCACAGTGGAGCAGTCTGTTCCTGAAGGACTGTACCCCATGGAAAGGACCTAAGGCTGGAGCAGTTTTTGAAGAACTGCAGCCTGTGGGAAGGACCCATGTTGGAGCAGTTTGTGGAGGACTCTATCCTGTAGGAGGCACCCCATGCTGGAGCACGGGAAGAGTGTGAGAAGGAAGGAGTGGCACAGATGAAGTGCTATGGACTGACCACAACCCCCATTCTCCACCCCCCTGCACCAAATGGGGTGGGGAGAAGGAGGCAGAAGAGTTGGGAATGAAGGAGTGAAGTTGAGCCTCAGAAGAAGGGAGGAGTGGGGGGAGGGGATTTTAGTTTCTCACTATCCTATTCTGATATTAATTGGCAATAAATTAAATTGATCTTCCCTAAGTTGAGTCTGTTTTGCCCATGAGGCCAAGTGCCCCTATTCAGCTGAGGAGGGGAGTGCTAGAGCAGCTTTGGGTCAACTCCTTGGCAGGAATGGTGGCCCAGGGAGAGGAGCCCAGGCTGGAGCAGGTTTGCTGGCAGGACCTGTGGCCCATGGGGGACCCACAGTGGTGCAGTCTGTTCCTGAAGGACTGTACCCCATGGAAAGGACCTAAGGCTGGAGCAGTTTTTGAAGAACTGCAGCCTGTGGGAAGGACCCATGTTGGAGCAGTTTGTGGAGGACTCTATCCTGTAGGAGGCACCCCATGCTGGAGCACGGGAAGAGTGTGAGAAGGAAGGAGCGGCACAGATGAAGTGCTATGGACTGACCGCAACCCCCATTCTCCACCCCCCTGCACCAAATGGGGTGGGGAGAAGGAGGCAGAAGAGTTGGGAATGAAGGAGTGAAGTTGAGCCTCAGAAGAAGGGAGGAGTGGGGGGAGGGGATTTTAGTTTCTCACTATCCTATTCTGATATTAATTGGCAATAAATTAAATTGATCTTCCCTAAGTTGAGTCTGTTTTGCCCGTGATGGTAACTGTTGAGCAACCTCTCTCTCATATCTCGAGCCACAAGTTTTTCCATCCTACTTTTTCCCCCTGGCCTGTTGATGGAGGAGAGTGAGAGACCAGCTTGGTGACCAGCCAAGGTCAACCCACCACATGATTATATATATTGATTCGCAGAAATATGCAGTTGAGGAAACTTGACTTCCAGAAGACTGTGCTAAGCTCCTCACTGAGTGTCCAAGATTGAGCTTTTGTCTGCAACTCCAATCCCAAGCTAAGGAGTGTGAGATGATATCGCACTGGAAGTACAGGGCATGCATGGCAGGGGTAGTGCAATGGAGGTGTTATGTCCTATAGACAGGGACTCCAGTGGACCCTCAGCAGTGCTGCTCCTTATGCTGCTCCTGCTTCAAAGCTTGCAAGTGGAGCTGAAACTGAGACTGAAATCACTACAGGAATAGTTCTGGAGGGTGTTAGCCAGGGTTTTGCCCAAAGCAGTTTTAAATAAACCTCCTAGTGGGTTTTGTCCCTTGTTGAACAGACTAATAATTTTCCTCATTACATGGCCCTTTTTTGGGGGCATATCAACCTCTTAGTCTGATCTGTATTCTTCATGACTAGGCCTTCTCCCCTCTGGTATCCACGTTTGGAAAGTGCAGATGGTAACTGCCAGTGTCAGAGGAGAGCTGTGAATAGTCAGGGACCATCTCGTGTTATTCTGTGTCATTTATATAGCCCCTGTCACTGTGGGGTCTTGGATCACAATGGAGGTTCTCAGGTCTGAAAACTGTGCAAATAATGGTTATGACTGCTTAGAAATATCACATGAAGTATTTTGTCAGTCTGATTTCTTGAGCTACCTCATATGGAGGAGTTCGGGGATGAAATAAAATAAAAACCACCTGGTTAGGTATTAAAATACAGAGGGATCTGGACAGGCTGGATCGAT
>NW_010555497.1:52513-54240 GCF_000687285.1 Phaethon lepturus | reverse complement strand
CGATCCTTCGCTCCGTAGCCCTTCGCCTCGGATACTTCGTGCCTTCCTGCCATGCTGATAACTGATATTTGAACAACCATGTGCATTCCCTGCACATCAGCCCGTTAAACCTGCTTTCTCTCTACCGGGGTTAAAAAAGCTGGCTCATGACATTTATTCCTCTACAGTGTCTAATGTGGGGATACAGGTCTGGCATAGACCTTCCCTTTACTGTTTGCTTATTTCCTTCTTCCCTGATAAACCACTGCTTTTTCACTATGTAAGAAGTGTAGAGAAAAACTTGGCTAAATGGAAATATATTCATTAGAAATATAAAACCTAACAATAATAGCAATATAAAACATTTCTACCATATTTTGTATAATCAGATTAATGTTTTGGTTCCTTATTTTCTCTAAGAAATTGAAATGTTAATTTTAAAGATTTAATTAATGTAGCAACTAGAGGACTTTGAATATCCTAGAATTCCCCTGTTTATAAAAAATAATTCATAATTAATATTTTTAATTACTATTTAAGCTTATATCTTAAGCAAGGATTTTTTAAAGAAATGTGTATTATGTAATCAACTTACAGTGATTTAGTCACTGAGGGAATTCTGTAATTCTGTGATTTGAAAACAAGCATTGCAATCAAAGCAGAGTTTGGGTGGAAAGCACCTTTAAAAGGCACCTAGTCTAATGCCCCTGCAATGAGCAGGGACATCTTCAACTACATCAAGTTGCTCAGAGCCCTGTCCAACCTGACCTTGGAAGTTGCCAGGGATGGGGCATCTACCACCTCTCTGGGCAACCTATGCCAATGCTTCACCACCTTCATTGTGAAAAATTTCTTCCTTAGATCTAGTCTAAATCTACCCTCTTTTACTTTAAAACCATTACCCCTTGTCCTATTGCTACAGGCCCTGCTAAAAAATCTCTCCCCATCTTTCTTAGAAGCCCCCTTCAAGTACTGGAAGCCTGAAACAAGGCCTCCCTGGAGCTTTCTCTTCGCCAGGCTCAACCCCAACTCTCTCAGCCTTTCTTCATAGGGGAGGTGGTCTTCTGATCATTTGTGTGTCCCTCCTCTGGACCTGCTCCAACAGGTCCATGTCTTTCTTGTGCTGAGGGCTCCAGAGCTGGACACAGGACTCCAGACAGGACCTCACTAGAGCAGAGTAGAGGGGCAGAATCACCTCCCTTGACCTGCTGGTCACACTTCTTTGGATGCAGCTTTGGATATGTTTGGTGTCCTGAGCTGCAAGCGCACATTGCTGGCTTATGTCCAGCTTTTCGTCCACCAAGTACCCCCAAGTCCTTCTCGGCAGGGCTGCTCTTAATCCCTTCATCCCCCAGTTTAAACTGATGCAGGGGGTTGCCCTAACCCAGGTGCAGGACCTTGCACTTGGCCTTGTTGAACCTCATGAGGTCCACATGGGTCCATTCCTCGAGCTTGTCCAGGTCCTTCTGGATGGCATCCCATCCCTCAGGCATGTCAGCTGCACCACTCAGTCACCACTCAGTTTGGTGTCATGTTCAAACTTGCTGAGGATGCACTTGATTCCAACTTGACGTTGATTGATGAAGATATTAAGGAGTACTGGTCCCAGTAAGGACCCCTGAGGGCCTGACATCACTCGTCACAGATCTGCATCTGGACATTGACCCATTGACCACTACCCTCTGGATGCAACCATCCAACCAATTCCTCATCCACCTATCAGTCCACCCATCAAATCCATCTCTACC
>NW_010555497.1:44921-52160 GCF_000687285.1 Phaethon lepturus | reverse complement strand
CCAAGGTCCTCCTTGCTACCCTTTTTTAAAAATGGGTACAGTTTCCCTTTTTCCAGTCCCCAGGGCGTTCATCTGACTGCCAGGACTTTTCAAGTATCATGGAGAGTGGCTTGGCAACTACATCAGCCAGTTCCCTCATCAAGTCCCATAGACCTATGCATGTTCAGGTTCCTCAGGTGATCTCAAACCTGATGTTCTCTTCCAGTGGGAGGGACTTTGCTCTTCCAGTCTCCATCTTGTAGTCCATCCCCTTGAGAGGTGTGGGAAGGGAGACTGCCAGTGAAGACTAAGGCAAAGAAGTTGTGGAGTACCTCAGCCTTCTCCTTGTCCATTGTTACCACTTTGCCAGTCTTGCTCATCAAGGCAGGGGAGTGCTTTCTTTGACCTTCCTTTTCTGGCTGACATACTTGTAGCAGCCCTCATTATTCTTTGCATCCTTTGCCAAGTTCAGCTCCAGCCACTCCTTAGCATTCCTAGCCCCTTCCTACACAACTGGGCAGCATCCCTGTACTCTTCCCAGGATACCTGTCCCTGCTTCCACTGCCTGTGCATTTCCTTCTTGCCGTTTCATTTGCTCATCATGTCTCCACTCAGCCAGGCCAGCCTCTTGCCTTCCTTTCCTGATTTCTTATACTTTAAGGATTGAGAGATCTTGAGCTCTATGAGAAGCGTCCTTCAAGATCTGCCAGCTCTGTTCTGCTCCCTTGTCCCTGAGGGCAGTTTCCCAGGGGGTCCTCTTGACTAACTCCCTGAAGAGCTGGATGGTTGCTTTCTGAAATTTCAGGGTCCTGACTTCACCCTTTGCCTGCCACGTATCCCTCAGGACTGCGAACTCCATCAGTGCATGATCACTGTCACCCAGGCTGCCTGCAGGCTTGACATCACCAATTACCTCACATGCATTGGTGACCAACAGGTCCAGTATGGCATCCCCTCAGGTAGGGCTCTCTGTTGCATGGAGTTATCCTCCGTGCACTCCAGGAATCTCCTGGATTGCCTACAGCTTGCCATGCTACTTTTCCAACACGTCGTTGAAGTCCCAAGAGCCCGTGAGCATGATACTTCCTGTAGCTGGAGTAAGAAGGCTTCGTCAACAGACTACACTTGGTCAGACACACTAGCTACAAGGTTTCCTGTGTTGCCTGAGTTTCTGATTCTTACCCATAAGCTTTTGACCTGCTTGTGGGTTTTCTTCAGAGACAGCTCTTCACACTCCATCCATTTCTTGATGTAGAGGGCAATGCCTCTGCTCTTCCTTCCTCACCTGTCCCTTCTGAAGAGCCTGTAGCCATCAGTAGCTGCACTCCATTGTGGGATTCGTCCAACCACATTCCAGTAATGGTGACCATTTCATATTTTTCTAGCAGCATGGTGGCTTCCAGACCCTCCTAATTTTTGCCCATTGTAAAGGCAATTTACACCAATGCACAACAGCTGGGCTGCTGGGCTTGTCACCCTCTTAGAGAAAAACTCTTTAGATCTTTCTCAGGTGGGCAGAGGGGCCTCACTAGCACCCCATCCCTCTAGCCTTGGTTTGTCAGCCCACAGTCTGTCTTGGGTGAACCCGGTATTTTCCCCCTCTGCTTTGAGTCTTGTTTAAAACCATGTTAATAAGTCCCTCTAGCTTGTGAGCAAAGACCTTCTTGCCCCTTTGAGAAAGCTTAATCATGTATGATGCCAGCAAGCCAGCCGAAACTGTGGCAGTGGCAGCAGTCACAGAGTCATATATTAATAGACTGGACCCATCTGTTTCTTCCTATGTCACTGCCCGTAACTGGAAGAAGAGAGTGAAAAATAACCTGTGCTCCACATTCCCTTACTAACTGTCCCAATGGTCTGAAGTTTCTTTTGATTGCCCTTGGTCTATGTGTTACAGCTTCATCACCACTCACATGGAAGAGCAGTAGCAGGTAATAGTCTGAGAGCTGTACCATAGCTAGGAAGTTTCCTAGTGATGTACTTAACCCAGGCCCCAGGGAGACAGCAGGCCTCCCTAAAAGGAGAATCTGTCCAGCGTATTGGACCTTCAGTTCCCCTCAGAAAGGAGTCACCTACAGCTGTAACCTGTCTTTTATTCCTCATGGGGGTGGTCGTAATGCAGGGGGTAGGCCTTTTTGACCTTGGCAACACCTCTGGTGTATATGGACTGTCGTCCACATCGTCCATGTACTGTCCTTCCACATCCAGAGCTTCATACCTGTTGTACAGAGGCACCTGGGGAGGCAAGGTGGGCAAGGAAGGGGTTCATCTACTGCCCTGAGTATGGACTTGCCTTCATTTGCTCCTTCTCTTTAAGCTACTGCCTTCAGCCTGGCAGGGGAAAAACACAGGACCCCCTCAACTTGGGTTTTTCTGATGACTGTTCCTGCTTCTGTCTCAGGGAGGACAGAGCATGGTTCCATGAGTCCATTTCTTTCCCTGACTCCCTGATGCTCCTTAACCTTTCTACTTCCTCTCATAGCTCTGACACCATTCTGAGCAGATCATCCACCTGGTCACACCTGACACAGCTGCTTTCACTACTGCTATTGGTTACTAGTGAGAGGCTCTGGCACTCTCTGCAGCCTAAGACCTGGATGGCTGCATGTTTCCGTGGGAACTCTGTCTTGGTTGCCACATCCATTGTGGTGAGTGCAGAGGACATTGATCCATGAACATGAAGCAAAGTTTTATGGGTCCGTTTATATACTAATTAGGGATAATTTCCCCTACAACAGGTCAGCAAGGTCAATACTACCTGGTATTTGTCCTTCCTTTTCTTCTGAAGTCCACATAGTGCCTTTCTGGCACTAAGGTGCAGTTTGTTAGGTTTTCCCCATTCAAAATATCCAAAATAGTAGAAGGTAGTGTTTCAATCTATCACAGAAATATATTTATAGCAGGAAACTGAGGATATGTGGCATGGCCTGGAGTGCAGTGAGGGGGCCATATGAACAAATGGCCACTCAGGAATTTCTAAGGGACTACTGAACCAGAATAAATACCACTATTCTGGGAAAGTTTGGGTGTTTGAGGTTTTCTTTTGTTTGTTTGTTTGTTTTCTGGTGGTCTGTTGTCCCTTGTAAAAGTGATGACGTATTCAGATGGTCAAATGCCTTTTTGTAACTGTATAAGTATTTATGACTTTGTGTTATATGTGTCCTGAAATGCCACAAAGCAGTGTTTACAGATGCATTGAAATTTTTTGGAAAAGACTAAGGATGAGATTCCTCCACCCCAACCTTCAGAAGATGACACATAATACTAGAAAGAGATCTAGACTCTTAGTCATTTGTTCTCATGTCAGAAGCTTTAAAAGATCAGTGTATTCAGCAAATCCCAACAGCAAAGTGCTGAGGAACAACAGAAAACATTTCACCAGATCCCAGCACACATTGTTCAAATAAATGTAATTCCAATTTTAAGACCTCTTGCACTGTTGCCATCTAGACACATCTACTCCCAACTAGACTTTGTAATCATGCGAAGGAGAGGAAAAGTGAACTATAATTTAAGCATACAAGGAAGACGAAATTTCTGTCTGTCTTTTTCTCAGAAAGATGCTTCTTAAAATTCCATACAGAAGAATATTTAAACAATACATAGACTCTGAGTAGGGAAGATATGTAATATCTTTACCTACTTAGAAAAATTGATCTGCTCTGATTTTCTAATTCACTCAAAGGAAAGGATATGTACATTTTATAAATCTCTTCTTTAACCCACGTTCATCATGAAGGACTGAACCCAGATCATCAATATAAGCCTCTATATTTGCACCAGAAAGAGAAGTAAAGTTAATCTAATGCTTTGTCCATACAATGCAAGAGAAAAAGAAAGAATTATATGTGTAACTCAAATCCTCTTAAAGAAAGTTTACCCCATACATCTCAAAACTAAATGTATCAAAATTTCCATTAAAATTATCTTTTAAGATACTATCCATTACAAATGACTAGTCACAATTAAATTTTTGAGATCAGAGGTACAGACCTGTAGTACTGAAGAAAAGCTTTGTCCTTATTTCTGTGGCTGATTACTAATCACTGCATGGGGACATTTTGAGGTTAATGTAACACTAGAGATGGATAAAGTCTCAGACTAAAGGGGAAGGAGAAAGAATCTCTACAGTCAAATATCTGCAGTCACACCAATGTAATAGCTGTTCCCAACAGAAGACTTTCATATTCCTTATATTCCTTATTGAGACAGTCTCAATTGCACAAACATAGGTGCCTCTTCCCATGTAGAACACATGGTATGTTTATATACATGATAAATAAAGAAGTGTAAGGGAATGAGCTCAGGCAGTGTTCCCTGATGATCCACACTTACTCTATCACTAACTCTATTGGCTTACTCATTTTTTAATTGCTTCCACTAGGTCTCTCCAAAACAAATCTGTTATAAAAGGAGCTACCCATAAAAAAAGAGGAAAAAAACCCCAAAACTCATAGTGGTGCCTGTCAACCCTGGGGCAAGGGAGTACTAGCTATGCCTCTTTGGTATAGCAGCATAGACATAACCCGTGAAGATGATGCTTAAAGGACACATTAGACCTTCTCCAGACAAAATACTTACCTAGTTGAAAATATGCAGCAAATCAGTGTGTTCTGGGTGCCTTGGACCTCCTATTCAGTAAGTATTACTAAGCACAAAGACCATGCTTTGCAGAACTGTCGTGGCTTAGCCCCAGTCGGCAACTAAGCACCACACAGCTGTTCTCACTCCCCCACGGTGGAACAGGGGAGAGAATCGGAAGAGTAAAAGTGAGGAAACTCATGGTTTGAGATAAAGACAGTTTAATAGGTAAAGCAAAAGCCACGCATGCAAGCAAAGCAAACCAAGGAATTCATTCATTACTCCCCATGGGCAGGCAGGTGTTCAGCCATCTCCAGAGAAGCAGGGCTGCATCACATGTAATGGTTTCTTGGGAAGACAGACACCACCACTCTGAACGTCCCTCCACACCCTTCTTCTTCATCCCAGCTTTATATACTGAGCATGACGTTATATGGTAGGGAATATCTCTTTGGCCAGCCTGGGTCAGCTGTCCCAGCTGTGTCCCCTCCCAGCTTCCCGTGCACCCCCAGCCTGCTCGCTGCAGGCCAGCACGAGAGGCTGGACTGTCCTTGATTACTTAGCAACAACTCAAAACATCAGCACGTTATCAACATTTTCTCATCCCAAATCCAAAACATAACCTCACACTAGCTTCTATGAAGAAAATTAACTCTACCCTGGCTGAAACCAGGACAAGAACATATGGATCTCAACAAGACAAATTAAAGTAACCTCAGCAGATCAAATTGCTACCAGCATTCAAAAAGCCTTCACAAATATTCTGACCCAATACTATTTAAAGTGGCACTAGCTCTTCCATCCTTGCCTAAAAATCTATATCTGTTTTTCTTGCAGCTATCTCTCTCAACCAGATGAGAACAGCTTTTCAGTTCCATCTTCTAACTGATCCTTCCAACCCAATTTAACTTATATTAACTATTGTTTACTCTTTAAAAAAAGAAAGACTTCTTAAAAGCATTGGTGAGATAGCATAAATAATATATGCCTGAAGTTTTGAAAATGTTGCATTTGAAAAACATGTCAAAGTTAATTGAAAACAAACACAAAAAATTAAGATGCTGACAGAGAATAATCAAACAAACAAACAAAATAACTTCATGTTGAAAAAGAGAGTGTAAACAAAAGGGATAATGCACAGACTGAATCTATTTGAAATGGAACAAAGAAGTCCACAAAGCTATTGAAGAATACAAAAGCTTATTCAAAGTAGTTAAAAATAGAAATTTAATTCCATTATGACAAGTTTATCAGTTGAAAGGCACAGAATAAATAAGTTATAATAAATAATACATAACTAATATTAATTATGTCTTACTCTGCAGTTATAGTGAGAGGCTTTTTGCTAGAATTTCAACATTATAATTTTTCTGAAAAATGTGTGCTATCAACATAAGGTCCCATGTACATGTTTTAAGTCCTTTAATACATATATATCAAACATTTCAACATTTCAGCTTACCTGATAAATAAGGGAGAACCCCAAAAAAATTTTTACTTGACTTTCATTTCAATTATTTAACCTACATAATCTGTAGGTTAAATAATTGAAATGAAAACTTTATTAGGCCAGGGATCCTTCCTATAAAAGGTTCACAGTTACTTCCGAAAGGCACCAAAAATCAGTATTAATGTATATTCCTGTGTTTACTCTAAGCTAAGACGTAATGGATTTTCAGCAGTGGAAATTGAAATCAGTTGAAATTTCCTGTGTTACTCTAATTTGTTTCAGAATGGAACTATGTGCTTTGTTGTCACTACTTTACACTCTGAAAATTCCAAAATCCTGATTCTCTTCAACAAATAAACCAATGTTTATTTTGCTGTGATAATTGTCAACAGTCAGCTAAAACCAATTATAATTTTGAAAAAGCATGAAGTGTTTAAGTCATGTATTTTTAAGGCCTGCTTTCTGGTTAATGAAGAAGTCATTCTCATAAGGCTAAACTGATTTTTTAAGTTATATAATTTTGCTCCAGACCTTAAGGAATGTGGAATGTATACCAGGTACCAAAGCATGGATTTGTATCCATGATATGTATCTCAGGAAGTGATGCAGAGGAGCACAGGGATGGGGTGGTGATAAGAGACGGGGCAGAGGCTTGGCACTGTGTAAACTGTGGCGTAACTGTAAACAATGCACCCATAGTCAGTTAAAGAAGTACAGATCTAAAGCTGGTCAAAATTGGTTTCAAGACTAAAAAAGACAACAAAGTCATAGTATCTGACATATGCAAAAGACACTACAAATTGTTAATTTGGATTAACACGGAACTGCAGACCAATGAAGAAAATAAAGTGCAGAAGCATATTAAAGAACAGAAAAATGACCTCAAATGAATCACAGACTGAGAAAGAAGAAGCCATTGACATGACAAGCATAATTCCCCTGGTAGAGGACTGCAGGTGCTCAATGTCACCCTCTCCCTTCCCTCCCCACATATAGGAGAATGAAGCCACCAGCCTTACAGTCCAGAGGAGCGGGGAAGAGTGGGCATAACACCAGGAGCAGGGGAATTACCGAAGTGTATTTACAACAATTTTAACTGCATTATTATTCTTCCTGTTCCCGTAACGGCTAGCTCTGGAATAATAATAATTAGTATTTGTATTCCTGAATTGAAAAAAGATCTCTTAAAGTGAGGATATTTTAAACTAAAAAAAAAAAAAAAAAAAAAA